>NW_027278274.1:0-292365 GCF_030028105.1 Mobula birostris
GCCCTGTTTTCGTGCACATCCCATAGCTTCCACTATATTGCCCTGCTTTCGCGCACCTCTCATGTATTCCACGACATAGCTGTGTTTTCTGGCACCTCTGATGCATTCTCCTGTAACGCCAAATTTTCGCGCACCTCTCATACGTTCCCCTATATCGCCATGTTTACGCGCACCTCTCATACCTCCCCCTATATCGCCATGTTTTTATGCACAACTCATACCGTCTCCTATATCGCTGTGTTTTCGCGCACCTCCCATAGCATCCCCTATATCGCTGTGCCTTCATGCACCTCTCATACCTTCCCCTATATCGCTGTGTTTTCACGCACCTCTCTTAACTTCTCCTATATCGCTGTGTTTTTGCACAACTCTCATACCTTCCCCTATATCGCCGTGTTTTCAGGCACCTCTCATGGCTTCCCCAATATCGCCGTGTATTCATGCACATCTCATACCGTCCCCTATATCGCTGTGTTTTGGCGCACCTCCCGTAGCTTCATCTACATCGCTGTTTTCGCGCACATCCCATAGCTTCACCTTGATCGCTGTGTTATTGCTCACCTCTCATAGCTTACCCTATATCGCCGTTTTTTCGCGCACCTCGCATGTCTTCACCTATATCGCTATGTTTTTGCTCCTATCATTAATTCCCCTATATCGCTGTGTTTTCTCGCACCTCTGATACATTCTCCTGTATTGCCATGTTTTCGCGCACCTCTTACAATTTCCCCTATATCGCCGTGTTCTCGCACGCCTCTCATACCTTCCCCTATATCACTGTTTTTTTGCGCATGTCCCATAGCGTTCCCTATATCGCTGTGTTTTCTCGCACCTCTGATACATTCCCCTGCATCGCCGTGGTTTCGCGCACATCCCATAGGTTCCACTATATTGCCCTGTTTTTTCGCACCTCTCATGTCTTCCCCTATATCACGGTGTTTTCGTGCACCTCTCATAGCATCCCCTATATCGCTGTGCCTTCGCGCACTTCTCATAACTTCCCCTATATCGCCCTGTTTTCGCGCACCTCCCATACCTTCCCCAATATCGCTGTTTTTTCATGCACCTCTCATAGCCACCCTTATATCGCTGTGTTTTCACGCACTTCTCATAACTTCTCCTAATTCGCTGTATTTTTGCGCAGTTCTTATACCTTCCCTTATATTGCCGTATTTTCATGCACATCTCATAACGTCCCCTATATCGCTGTGTATTCGCGCACCTCCCATAGCATCCCTTGTATTCCTGTGCCTTCGCGCACCTCTCATACCTTCCCCAATATCGCCGTGTATTCATGCACATCTCATACCGTCCCCTATATCGCTGTGTTTTGGCGCACCTCCCGTAGCTTCATCTACATCGCTGTTTTCGCGCACATCCCATAGCTTCACTTTGATCGCTGTGTTATTGCTCATCTCTCATAGCTTACCCTATATCACCGTTTTTTCGCGCACCTCGCATGTCTTCACCTATATCGCTATGTTTTTGCTCCTATCATTAATTCCCCTATATCGCTGTGTTTTCTCGCACCTCTGATACATTCTCTTGTATTGCCATGTTTTCGCGCACCTCTTACAATTTCCCCTATATCGCCGAGTTCTCGCACACCTCTCATACCTTCCCCTATATCACTGTTTTTTTGCGCATGTCCCATAGCGTCCCCTATATCGCTGTGTTTTCTCGCACCTCTGATACATTCCCCTGTATCGCCGTGGTTTCGCGCACATCCCATAGGTTCCACTATATTGCCCTGTTTTTGCGCACCTCTCATGTCTTCCCCTATATCACAGTGTTTTCGTGCACCTCTCATAGCATCCCCTATATCGCTGTGCCTTCGCGCACTTCTCATAACTTCCCCTATATCGCCCTGTTTTCGCGCACCTCCCATACCTTCCCCAATATCGCTGTTTTTTCATGCACCTCTCATAGCCACCCTTATATCGCTGTGTTTTCACGCACTTCTCATAACTTCTCCTAATTCGCTGTATTTTTGCGCAGTTCTTATACCTTCCCCTATATTGCCGTGTTGTCATGCACATCTCATAACGTCCCCTATATCGCTGTGTATTCGCGCACCTCCCATAGCATCCCTTGTATTGCTGTGCCTTCGCGCACCTCTCATACCTTCCCCTATATCGCCCCGTTTTTGCGCACCTTCCATACCTTCCCCTATATCGCCTCGTTTTCATGCACCCCCATACCTCCCTCTATATCGCTGAGTTTTCACGCTCCTCTCATAATTTCTCCTATATCGCCGTATTTTTGCGCACCTCCCATGGCTTCGCCTACATCGCTGTGTTTTTCCGCACATCTCATACCTTCCCCTATATCGCCGTGTTTTCGCACACCTCTCATTTCTTCACCTATATCGCTGTGTTTCCGCTCCTCTCATTACTTCCCCAATATCGCTCTGTGTTCTTTCACTTCTGATACACTTCCCTGTATCAACGTGTTTTCGCGCAACTCTCATAATTTCACCTATATCGCCGTGTTCTCGCACACCTCTCATATCTTCCCCTATATCACTGTGTTTTCGCGCACATCCAATAGCGTCCCCTATATCGCTCTGTTTTCACGCACCTCTCATGTCTTCCCCTATATCACTGTGTTTTCGTGTACCTCTCA
The DNA here is from genome assembly GCF_030028105.1 of Mobula birostris. Taxonomy (NCBI): domain Eukaryota; kingdom Metazoa; phylum Chordata; class Chondrichthyes; order Myliobatiformes; family Myliobatidae; genus Mobula; species Mobula birostris. The sequence goes on from NW_027278274.1 coordinate 2,626, forward strand.
TACCTCCCCTTATATCGCTGTGTTTTCACGCACCTCTCATAACTTCCCCTGTATTGCTGTATTTTTGCGCACCTCTCATAACTTCCCCTATATTGCCGTGTTTTTATGCACATCTCATAACGTCCCCTATATCACTGTGTATTCGTGCACCTCCCATAGCATCCCCTATATCGCTGTGCCTTCGCGCACCTCTCATACCTTCCCCTATGTCGCCCTGTTTTCGCGCACATCCCATACCTTCCACTATATTGCCCTGTTTCCGCGCACCTCACATGTCTTTCACTACATCGTTGTGTTTTCTGGCACCTCTGATGCATTTCCCTGTAACACCAAGTTTCGCGCACCTTTCATATTTTCCCCTAAATCGCCGTGTTTACGTGCACCTCTCATACCTCCCCCTATATCGCTGTCTTTTCACACACATCCCATAGATTCAGCTTTATCGCTGTGTTATTGCTCACCTCTCATAGATTCCCCTATATCGCTGTGTTTTTGCTCACTTCTCATTGCTTCCACTACATCGACATGTTTTCGCGCACCTCTCATGTCTTCACCTAGATCGCTATGTTTTCGATCCACTCAATACTTCCCTTATATCGCTGTGTTTTCTCGCACATTTGATACATTCTCCCGTATCGCCGTGTTTTCGCACACCTCTCATAATGTCCCTAATATCGCCGTGTTCTCGCACACCTCTCATAACTTCCCCTTTATCACTGTGTTTTCGCGCACGTCCCATTGTGTCCCCTATGTCGCTGTGTTTTCGCGCACCTCTCATAGCTTCCCCTATATCGCCCTGTTTTCGTGCACATCCCATAGCTTCCACTATATTGCCCTGCTTTCGCGCACTTCTCATGTATTCCACGACATAGCTGTGTTTTCTGGCACCTCTGATGCATTCTCCTGTAACGCCAAATTTTCGCGCACCTCTCATACGTTCCCCTATATCGCCATGTTTACGCGCACCTCTCATACCTCCCCCTATATCGCCATGTTTTTATGCACAACTCATACCGTCTCCTATATCGCTGTGTTTTCGCGCACCACCCATAGCATCCCCTATATCGCTGTGCCTTCATGCACCTCTCATACCTTCCCCTATATCGCTGTGTTTTCACGCACCTCTCTTAACTTCTCCTATATCGCTGTGTTTTTGCACAACTCTCATACCTTCCCCTATATCGCCGTGTTTTCAGGCACCTCTCATGGCTTCCCCAATATCGCCGTGTATTCATGCACATCTCATACCGGCCCCTATATCGCTGTGTTTTCTCGCACCTCTGATACATTCCCCTGTATCGCCGTGGTTTCACGCACATCCCATAGGTTCCACTATATTGCCCTGTTTTTGCGCACCTCTCATGTCTTCCCCTATATCACGGTGTTTTCGTGCACCTCTCATAGCATCCCCTATATCGCTGTGTTTTCGCGCACGTCCAATAGCGTCCCCTATATCGCTGTGTTTTCATGCAAATCTCATGTCTTCCCCTATATCACTGTGCTTTCGTCCACCTCCCATACCGTCCCCTATATTGCTGTGCCTTCGCACACCTCTCATACCTTTCCCTATATCGCCCTGTTTTCGAGCACCTCCCATACCTTCCCCTATATCGCTGTGTTTTCGTGTACCTCTCATAGCTCCCCCTATATCGCTGTGTTTTCAGGCACCACTCATAACTTCTCCTATATTGCTGTATTTTTGCGCACCTCTCATAACTTCCCCTATATCGCCGTGTTTTTATGCACATCTCATAACGTCCCCTATATCGCTGTGTATTCGCGCACCTCCCATAGCATCCCCTATATCGCTGTGCCTTCGCGCACCTCTCATACCTTCCCCTATATCGCCCTGTTTTCGCGCACATCCCATACCTTCCACTATATTGCCCTGTTTCCGCGCACCTCACATGTCTTCCACTACATCGCTGTGTTTTCTGGCACCTCTGATGCATTCCCCTGTAACACCATGTTTCGCGCACCTCTGATACTTTCCCCTAAATCGCCGTGTTTACGCGTACCTCTCATACCTCCCCCTATATCGCCATGTTTTTATGCACATCTCAATACCGTCTCCTATATAGCTGTGTATTTGCGCACCTCCCATAGCATCCACTATATCGCTGTGCCTTCGTGCACCTCTCATACCTTCCCCTATATCGCCCTGTTTTCGCGCACCTCCTATACCTTCCCTTCTGTCACTGCGTTTTCGTGCACCTTTCATACCTTCCCCGATATCGCTGTGTTTTCGCACACCTCTCATAACTTCTCCAATATCGCTGTATTTTTGTGCACCTCTCATACCTTCCCTAATATCACTGCGTTTTCATGCACATCTCATCACGTCCCCTATATCGCTGTGTATTCACGCACCTCCCATATCATCCCCTATATCGCTGTGCCTTGCGCACCTCTCATAGCTTCCCCTATATCGCTGTCTTTTCGTGCACATCCCATAGATTCACCTTTATCGCTGTGTTATTGCTCACCTCTCATAGATTCCCCTAAATCGCTGTGTTTTTGCTCACTTCTCATAGCTTCCACTACATCGACATGTTTTCGCGCACCTCTCATGTCTTCACCTAGATCGCTATGTTTTCGATCCTCTCAATACTTCCCTTATATCGCTGTGTTTTCTCGCACATCTGACACATTCTCCCGTATCGCCGTGTTTTCGCACACCTCTCATAATCTCCCTTATATCGCCGTGTTCTCGCACACCTCTCATAACTTCCCCTATATCACTGTGTTTTCGCGCACCTCTCATAGCTTCCCCTATATCGCCCTGTTTTCGTGCACATCCCATAGCTTCCACTATATTGCCCTGCTTTCGCGCACCTCTCATGTATTCCACGACATAGTTGTGTTTTCTGGCATCTCTGATGCATTCCCCTGTAACGCCAAATTTTCGCGCACCTCTCATACTTTCCCCTATATCGCCATGTTTACGCGCACCTCTCATACCTCCCCCTATATGGCCATGTTTTTATGCACAACTCATACCGTCTCCTATATCGCTGTGTTTTCGCGCACCTCCCATAGCATCCCCTATATCGCTGTGCCTTCGTGCACCTCTCATACCTTCCCCTATATCGTTGTGTTTTCACGCACCTCTCTTAACTTCTCCTATATCGCTGTGTTTTTGCACACCTCTCATACCTTCCCCTATATCGCTGTGTTTTCAGGCACCTCTCATGGCTTCCCCAATATCGCCGTGTATTCATGCACATCTCATACCGTCCCGTATATCGCTGTGTTTTGGCGCACCTCCCGTAGCTTCATCTACATCGCTGTTTTCGCGCACATCCCATAGCTTCACCTTGATCGCTGTGTTATTGCTCATCTCTCATGGCTTACCCTATATCGCCGTTTTTTCGCGCACCTCGCATGTCTTCACCTATATCGCTATGTTTTTGTTCCTATCATTAATTCCCCTATATCGCTGTGTTTTCTCGCACCTCTGATACATTCTCTTGTATTGCCATGTTTTCGCGCACCTCTTACAATTTCCCCTATATCGCCGAGTTCTCGCACACCTCTCATACCTTCCCCTATATCACTGCTTTTTTGCGCATGTCCCATAACGTCCCCTATATCGCTGTGTTTTCTCGCACCTCTGATACATTCCCCTGTATCGCCGTGGTTTCGCGCACATCCCATAGGTTCCACTATATTGCCATGTTTTTGCGCACCTTCCATACCTTCCCCTATATCGCCTCGTTTTCATACACCCCTCATACCTCCCTCTATATCGCTGAGTTTTCACGCTCCTCTCATAATATCTCCTATATCGCCGTATTTTTGCGCACCTCCCATGGCTTCGCCTACGTCGCTGTGTTTTTCCGCACATCTCATACCTTCCTCTATATCGCCGTGTTTTCGCGCACCTCTCATTTCTTCACCTATATCGCTGTGTTTCCGCTCCTCTCATTACTTCCCCAATATCGCTCTGTGTTCTCGCACTTCTGATACAGTTCCCTGTATCAACGTGTTTTCGCGCAACTCTCATAATTTCACCTATATCGCCGTGTTCTCGCACACCTCTCATATCTTCCCCTATATCACTGTGTTTTCGCGCACGTCCAATAGCGTCCCCTATATCGCTCTGTTTTCACGCACCTCTCATGTCTTCCCCTATATCACTGTGTTTTCGTGTACCTCTCATACCTCCCCTTATATCGCTGTGTTTTCACGCACCTCTCATAACTTCCCCTGTATTGCTGTATTTTTGCGCACCTCTCATAACTTCCCCTATATTGCCGTGTTTTTATGCACATCTCATAACGTCCCCTATATCACTGTGTATTCGTGCACCTCCCATAGCATCCCCTATATCGCTGTGCCTTCGCGCACCTCTCATACCTTCCCATTTATCGCCCTGTTTTCGCGCACATCCCATACCTTCCACTATATTGCCCTGTTTCCGCGCACCTCACATGTCTTTCACTACATCGTTGTGTTTTCTGGCACCTCTGATGCATTTCCCTGTAACACCAAGTTTCGCGCACCTTTCATACTTTCCCCTAAATCGCCGTGTTTACGTGCACCTCTCATACCTCCCCCTATATCGCTGTCTTTTCACACACATCCCATAGATTCACCTTTATCGCTGTGTTTTTGCTCACTTCTCATTGCTTCCACTACATCGACATGTTTTCGCGCACCTCTCATGTCTTCACCTGGATCGCTATGTTTTCGATCCACTCAATACTTCCCTTATATCGCTGTGTTTTCTCGCACATCTGATACATTCTCCCGTATCGCCGTGTTTTCGCACACCTCTCATAATGTCCCCTATATCGCCATGTTCTCGCACACCTCTCATAACTTCCCCTATATCACTGTGTTTTCGCACACGTCCCATTGTGTCCCCTATATCGCTGTGTTTTCGCGCACCTCTCATTGCTTCCCCTATATCGCCCTGTTTTCGTGCACATCCCATAGCTTCCACTATATTGCCCTGCTTTCGCGCACCTCTCATGTATTTCACTACATAGCTGTGTTTTCTGGCACCTCTGATGCATTCCCCTGTAACGCCAAGTTTTCGCGCACCTCTCATACTTTCCGCTATATCGCCGTGTTTACGCGCACCTCTCATACCTCCCCCTATATCGCCATGTTTTTATGCACAACTTATAACGTCTCCTATATCGCTGTGTTTTCGTGTACCTCTCATAGCATCCCCTATATCGCTGTGCCTTCGTGCACCTCTCATACCTTCCCCTATATCGCTGTGTTTTCACCCACCTATCTTAACTTCTCCTATATCGCTGTGTTTTTGCACACCTCTCATACCTTCCCCTATATCGCTGTGTTTTCAGGCACCTCTCATGGCTTCCCCAATATCGCCGTGTATTCATGCACATCTCATACCGTCCCCTATATCGCTGTGTTTTGGCGCACCTCCCATAGCTTCATCTACATCGCTGTTTTCGCGCACATCCCATACCTTCACCTTGATCGCTGTGTTATTGCTCACCTCTCATAGCTTACCCTATATCGCCGTGTTTTTGCGCACCTCGCATGTCTTCACCTATGTCGCTATGTTTTCGCTCCTATCATTAATTCCCCTATATCGCTGTGTTTTCTCGGACCTCTGATACATTCTCCTGTATTGCCATGTTTTCGCGCACCTGTTACAATTTCCCCTATATCGCCGTGTTCTCGCACACCTCTCATACCGTCCCCTATATCACTGTTTTTTTGCGCGTGTCCCATGTCTTCCCCTATATCATGGTGTTTTCGCGCACCTCTCATAGCATCCCCTATATCGCTGTGTTTTCACACACTTCTCATAACTTCTCCTCTATCACTGTATTTTTACGCAGCTCTTATACCTTCCCCTATATTGCCGCGTTTTCATGCACATCTCATAACGTCCCCTATATCGCTGTGTTTTCATGCACCTCTCATACCTCCCTCTATATCGCTGTGTTTTCACACACCTCTCATAACTTCCCCTATATCGCTGTCTTTTCGCGCACATCCCATCGATTCACCTTTATCGCTGTGTTATTGCTCACCTCTCATAGCTTCCCCTATATCGCCATGTTGTTATGCACATCTCATAACGTCCTCCATATCGCTGTATATTCGCGCACCTCCCATAGCTTCCCTTATATCGCTGTGCTTTCGCGCACCTCCCATTCCTTCACCTATATCACTGTTTTCGTGCACCTCGCATGCATTCCCGTTTACCGCTGTGTTTTTGCACACCTCTCATACCTTCCCCAATATCACCATGTTTTCATGCACATCTCATAACGTCCCCAATGTCGCTGGGTTTTCACGCACCTCTCATAACTTCCTCTCTATCGCATTGTTTTCGCGCTCCTCTAATACCTTCCCCTATATCACTGTGTTTTCACGCAGCTCTCATACATTCCCCTATACCGCTGTGTTTTCGCACACCTCTCATGGATTCCCGACTATCGCCGTGTATTCATGCACATCTCATACCCTCCCCTATATCGCTGTGCTTTCGCGCATTCCCATAGCTTCACCTACATCGCTGTTTTCGCGCACCTCTCATACCTTCCCCTATATCGATGTATTTTTGCGCACATCTCATAACTTTCCCCATATTGATGTGTTTTCATGCTCATCTCATAACGTCCCCTATATCGCTCTGTATTTGCGCACCTCCCATAGCATCCCTTGTATTGCTGTGCCTTCGCGCACCTCTCATACCTTCCCCTATATCGCCCTGTTTTCGCGCATCTTCCATACCTTCCACTATATCGCTGTGTTTTCACGCACCTCTCATAATTTCTCCTATATCGCCGTATTTTTGCACACCTCTCATGAATTCCCCAATATCGCCGTGTTTTAATGCACATCTCTTAACGTCCCAGATATCGCTGTGTATTCGCGCACCTGCCATAGCATCCCCTATATCGCTGTGCCTTCGCGCACCTCTCATACCTTCCCCTACGTCGCCCTGTTTTCGCACTCCTCCCATACCGTCCCCTATATCGCTGTATTTTCGCACACCTCTCATGGCTTCCCCAATATCGCTGTATTTTCATGCACATCTCATAACGTCTCCTATATGTCTGTGTATTCACGCACCTCCCATAGCATCCTCTATATCGCTGTGCCTTCGCGCACCGCTCATACCTTCCTCTATATCGCCCTGTTTCCCGCGCACCTCCCACGGCTTCGCATACATCGCTGTGTTTTTGTGCACCTCTCATATCTTCCCCTATATCGCCCTGTTTTCACGCACATCCCATAAATTCAACTTTATCGCTGTGTTATTGCTTACCACTCATAGCTTCCCCTATATCGCCGTGTTTTCGCGCACCTCTGATACATTCCCCTGTATCGCCGTGGTTTCGCGCACATCCCATAGGTTCCACTATATTGCCCTGTTTTTGTGCACCTCTCATGTCTTCCCCATATATCACGGTGTTTTCGCGCACCTCTCATACCTTCCCCTATATCGATGTATTTTTGCGCACATCTCATAACTTTCCCTATATTGTTGTGTTTTCATGCACATCTCATAACGTCCCCTATATCGCTCTGTATTTGTGCACCTCCCATAGCATCCCTTGTATTGCTGTGCCTTCGCGCACCTCTCATACCTTCCCCTATATCGCCGTGCTTACGCGCACCTCTCATAGCTTCCCATATATCCCCGTGTTTTCATACACATCTCATACCGTCCCCTATATCGCTGTGCGTTCGTACATCTCTCATACCTTTCCGAATATCGCCGTGTTTTCATGCACATCTCATAACGTCCCCTATATCGCTGTGTTTTCGCACAACTCTCCTGGTTTCCCGACTATCGCCGTGTATTCATGTACATCTCGTACCGTCCCCTATATCGCTGTGTTTTCACACACCTCTCATACCTTTCCCTATATCGCTGTCTTTTCGCGCACATCGCATAGATTCACATTTATCGCTGTGTTATTGCTCACCTCTCATAGCTTCCCCTACATCGCCGTGTTTTTGCGCACCTCTCATAACTTCCCCTATATCGCCGTATTGTTATGCACATCTCATAACGTCCCCTATATCGCTGTGTATTCGCGCACCTCCCATAACATCCCCTATTTCGCTGTGCCTTCGCGCACCTCTCATATCTTCCGCTATATCGCCCTGTTTTCGTGCTCCTCGCATTCATTCACCTATATCGCCCTGTTTTGGCGCACCTCTCATGTATTCCACTACATAGTTGTATTTTCTGGCACCTCTGATGTATTCCCCTGTAACGCCAAGTTTTCGCGCACCTCTCATACTTTCCCCTATGTCGCCGTGTTTACGCGAACCTCTCATACCTCCCCCTATATCGCCATGTTTCTATGCACATCTCATACCGTCTCCTATATCGCTGTGTTTTCGCGCACCTCCCATAGCATCCCCTATATCGCTGTGCCTTCGTGAACCTCTCATACCTTCCCCTATATCGCCCAGTTTTCACGCACCTCTCTTAACTTCTCCTATATCGCTGTGTTTTTGCACACCTCTCATACCTTCCCCTATATCGCTTTGTTTTCAGGCACCTCTCATGGCTTCCCCAATATCGCCGTGTATTCATGCACATCTCATACCGTCCTCTATATCGCTGTGTTGTGGCGCACCTACCATAGCTTCACCTACATCGCTGTTTTCGTGCACATCCCATAGCTTCACCTTGATCGCTGTGTTATTGCTCACTTCTCATAGCTTACCCTATAACGCCGTGTTTTCGCGCACCTGGCATGTCTTCACCTATATCGCTATGTTTTCACTCCTATCATTAATTCCCCTATATCGCTGTGTTTTCTCGGACCTCTGATACATTCTCCTGTATTGCCATGTTTTCGCGCACCTGTTACAATTTCCCCTATATCGCCGTGTTCTCGCACACCTCTCATACCGTTCCCTATATCACTGTTTTTTTGCGCGTGTCCCATGGCGTCCCCTATATCGCTGTGTTTTCTCGCACCTCTGATACATTCCCCTGTATCGCCGTGGTTTCGCGCACATCCCATAGGTTCCACTATATTGCCCTGTTTTTGCGCACCTCTCATGTCTTCCCCTATATCACGGTGTTTTCGCGCACCTCTAATATCATCCCCTATATCGCTGTGCCTTCGCGCACCTCTCATAACTTCCCCTATATTGACTGTTTTCGCGCACCTCCCATACCTTCCCCAATATCGCTGTGTTTTCGTGCACCTCTCATAGCCACCCTTATATCGCTGTGTTTTCACGCACCTCTCATAACTTCTCCTATATCACTGTATTTTTGCGCAGCTCTTATGCCTTCCCCTATATTGCCGCGTTTTCATGCACATCTCATAACGTCCCCTATATCGCTGTGTATTCGCGCACATCCCATAGCATCCCTTATATTGTTCTGCCTTCGCGCACCTCTCATACCTTCCCCTATATCGCCCTGTTTTCGTGCACCTTCCATACCTTCCCCTATATCGCCTCGTTTTCATGCACCCCTCATACCTCCCTCTATATCGCTGAGTTTTCACGCTCCTCTCATAATTTCTCCTATATCGCCGTATTTTTGCACACATCTCATGGCTTCCCCTATATCACTGTGTTTTCGCGCACCTCTCATACCTTCCCCTATATCGATGTATTTTTGCACACCTCTCATGGCTTCCCCTATATTGATGTGTTTTCATGCACATCTCATAACGTCCCCTATATCGCTGTGTATTCGCACACACTCCATAGCATCCCTTGTATTGCTGTGCCTTCGCGCACCTCTCATACCTTCCCCTACTTCGCCCTGTTTTCGCGCACCTTCCATACCTTCCTTTATATCGCTGTGTTTTCATGCACCTCTCATACCTCCCTCTATATCGCTGTGTTTTCACACACCTCTCATAACTTCTCCTAAATCGTTGTGTTTTTGTGCACCTCTCATTCCTTCCTTAATATCACTGCGTTTTCATGCACATCTCATCACGTCCCCTATATTTCTGTGTTTTCGTGCACCTCTCATACCTCCCCCTATATCGCTGTACCTTGCGCACCTCTCATACCTTCCCCTATATAGCTGTCTTTTCGCGCACATCCCATAGATTCACCTATATCGCCGTGTTTTTGCGCACCTCTCATAGCTTCCCCTATATCGCCATGTTGTTATGCACATCTCATAACGTCCTCTATATCGCTGTATATTTGCGCACCTCCCATAGCTTCCCTTATATCGCTGTGCTTTCGCGCACCTCCCATTCCTTCACCTATATCGCTGTTTTCGTGCACCTCGCATGCATTCCTGTTTACCGCTGAGTTTTTGCACACCTCTCATACCTTCCCCAATATCACCATGTTTTCATGCACATCTCATAAAGTCCCCAATGTCGCTGGGTTTTCACGCACCTCTCATAACTTCCTCTCTATTGCACTGTTTTCGCGCTCCTCTAATACCTTCCCCTATATCACTGTGTTTTCACGCAGCTCTCATACATTCCCCTATACCGCTGTGTTTTCGCACACCTCTCATGGATTCCCGACTATCGCCGTGTACTCATGCACATCTCATACCCTCCCCTATATCGCTGTGCTTTCGCGCATTCCCATAGCTTCACCTACATCGCTGTTTTCGCGCACCTCTCATACCTTCCCCTATATCGATATATTTTTGCGCACATCTCATAACTTTCCCCATATTGATGTGTTTTCATGCACATCTCATAACGTCCCCTATATTGCTCTGTATTTGCGCACCTCCCATAGTATCCCTTGTATTGCTGTGCCTTCGCGCACCTCTCATACCTTCCCCTATATCGCCCTGTTTTCGCGCATCTTCCATACCTTCCACTATATCGCTGTGTTTTCACGCACCTCTCATAATTTCTCCTATATCGCCGTATTTTCGCACACCTCTCATGGCTCCCCAATATCGCCGTATTTTCATGCACATCTCATAACGTCTCCTATATGTCTGTGTATTCACGCACCTCCCATAGCATCCTCTATATCGCTGTGCCTTCGCGCACCGCTCATACCTTCCTCTATATCGCCCTGTTCTCGCGCACATCCCATAACTTCAACTTTATCGCTGTGTTATTGCTTACCACTCATAGCTTCCCCATATCGCCGTGTTTTCGCGCACCTCTGATACATTCTCCTGTATTGCCATGTTTTCGCGCACCTGTTACAATTTCCCCTATATCGCCGTGTTCTCGCACACCTCTCATACCGTCCCCTATATCACTGTTTTTTTGCGCGTGTCCCATGGCGTCCCCTATATCGCTGTGTTTTCTCGCACCTCTGATACATTCCCCTGTATCGCCGTGGTTTCGCGCACATCCCATAGGTTCCACTATATTGCCCTGTTTTTGCGCACCTCTCATGTCTTCCCCTATATCACGGTGTTTTCGCGCACCTCTAATATCATCCCCTATATCGCTGTGCCTTCGCGCACCTCTCATAACTTCCCCTATATTGACTGTTTTCGCGCACCTCCCATACCTTCCCCAATATCGCTGTTTTCGTGCACCTCTCATAGCCACCCTTATATCGCTGTGTTTTCACGCACCTCTCATAACTTCTCCTATATCACTGTATTTTTGCGCAGCTCTTATGCCTTCCCCTATATTGCCGCGTTTTCATGCACATCTCATAACGTCCCCTATATCGCTGTGTATTCGCGCACATCCCATAGCATCCCTTATATTGTTCTGCCTTCGCGCACCTCTCATACCTTCCCCTATATCGCCCTGTTTTCGCGCACCTTCCATACCTTCCTCTATATCGCTGTGTTTTCATGCACCTCTCATACCTCCCTCTATATCGCTGTGTTTTCACACACCTCTCATAATTTCTCCTAAATCGCTGTGTTTTTGTGCACCTCTCATTCCTTCCTTAATATCACTGCGTTTTCATGCACATCTCATCACGTCCCCTATATTTCTGTGTTTTCGTGCACCTCTCATACCTCCCCCTATATCGCTGTACCTTGCGCACCTCTCATACCTTCCCCTATATAGCTGTCTTTTCGCGCACATCCCATAGATTCACCTATATTGCCGTGTTTTTGCGCACCTCTCATAGCTTCCCCTATATCGCCATGTTGTTATGCACATCTCATAACGTCCTCTATATCGCTGTATATTTGCGCTTCTCCCATAGCTTCCCTTATATCGCTGTGCTTTCGCGCACCTCCCATTCCTTCACCTATATCGCTGTTTTCGTGCACCTCGCATGCATTCCTGTTTACCACTGAGTTTTTGCACACCTCTCATACCTTCCCCAATATCACCATGTTTTCATGCACATCTCATAAAGTCCCCAATGTCGCTGGGTTTTCACGCACCTCTCATAGCATCCCTTGTATTGCTGTGCCTTCGCGCACCTCTCATAACTTCCCCTATATCGCCCTGTTTTCGCGCACGTTCCATACCTTCCCCAATATCGCTGATTTTTCATGCACCTCTCATAGCCACCCTTATATCGCTGAGTTTTCACGCTCCTCTCATAATTTCTCCTATATTGCCGTATTTTTGCGCACCCCTCATGGCTTCCACAATATCGCCGTGTTTTCATGCACATCTCTTAACGTCCCATATATCGCTGTGTATTTGCGCACCTGCCATAGCATCCTCTACATTGCTGTGCCTTCGCGCACCTCTCATACCTTCCCCTATGTCGCCCTGTTTTCGCACACTTCCCATACCGTCCCCTATATTGCCGTATTTTTGCGCACCTCTCATGGCTTCCACAATATCGCCGTGTTTTCACGCACATCTCATAACGTCTCCTATATCTCTGTGTATTCACGCACCTCACATAGCATCCCCTATATCGCTGTGCCCTTGCTCATCGCTCATACCTGCCCCTATTTTGCCCTGTTTCCCGCGCACCTCCCATGGCTTCGCCTACATCGCTGTGTTTTTGCGCACCTCTCATACCTTCTCCTATATAGCCCTGTTTTCGCGCAAATCCCAGAACTTGATCTTTATCGCTGTGTTATTGCTTACCTCTCATAGCTTCCCCTATATCGCCGTGTTTTCGCGCACCCCTCATGTCTTCACCTATATCGCTGTGTTTCCGCTCCTCTCATTACTTCCCCTATATCTCTCTGTGTTCTCGCACTTCTGATACAGTTCCCTGTATCAACGTGTTTTCGCGCACCTCTCATAATTTCACCTATATCGCCGTGTTCTCGCACACCTCTCATATCTTCCCCTATATCACTGTGTTTTCGCGCACGTCCAATAGCGTCCCCTATATCGCTGTGTTTTCATGCAAATCTCATGTCTTCCCCTATATCACTGTGCTTTCGTCCACCTCCCATACCGTCCCCTATATTGCTGTGCCTTCGCACACCTCTCATACCTTTCCCTATATCGCCCTGTTTTCGAGCACCTCCCATACCTTCCCCTATATCGCTGTGTTTTCGTGTACCTCTCATACCTCCCCCTATATCGCTGTGTTTTCAGGCACCACTCATAACTTCCCCTATATCACTGTGTATTCGCGCACCTCCCATAGCATCCCCTATATCGCTGTGCCTTCGCGCACCTCTCATAACTTCCCCTATATCACTGTCTTTTCGCGCACATCCCATAGATTCACCTTTATCGCTGTGTTATTGCTCACTTCTCATAGCTTCCACTACATCGACATGTTTTCGCGCACCTCTCATGTCTTCACCTAGATCGCTATGTTTTCGATCCTCTCAATACTTCCCTTATATCGCTGTGTTTTCTCGCACATCTGATACATTCTCCCGTATCGCCGTGTTTTCGCACACCCCTCATAATGTCCCTTATATCGCCGTGTTCTCGCACACCTCTCATAGCTTCCCCTTTATCACTGTGTTTTCGCGCACGTCCCATTGTGTCCCCTATGTCGCTGTGTTTTCGCGCACCTCTCATAGCTTCCCCTATATCGCCCTGTTTTCGTGCACATCCCATAGCTTCCACTATATTGCCCTGCTTTCGCGCACCTCTCATGTATTCCACGACATAGCTGTGTTTTCTGGCACCTCTGATGCATTCCCCTGTAACGCCAAATTTTCGCGCACCTCTCATACTTTCCCCTATATCGCCATGTTTACGCGCACCTCTCATACCTCCCGCTATATCGCCATGTTTTTATGCACAACTCATACCGTCTCCTATATCGCTGTGTTTTCGCGCACCTCCCATAGCATCCCCTATATCGCTGTGCCTTCGTGCACCTCTCATACCTTCCCCTATATCTCTGTGCTTTCACGCACCTCTCTTAACTTCTCCTATATCGCTGTGTTTTTGCACACCTCTCATACCTTCCCCTATATCGCTGTTTTTTTCAGGCACCTCTCATGGCTTCCCCAATATCGCCGTGTATTCATGCACATCTCATACCGTCCCCTATATCGCTGTGTTGTAGCGCACCTCCCGTAGCTTCATCTACATCGCTGTTTTCGCGCACATCCCATAGCTTCACGTTGATCGCTGTGTTATTGCTCACCTCTCATAGCTTACCCTATATCGTCGTTTTTTCGCGCACCTCGCATGTCTTCACCTATGTCGCTATGTTTTTGCTCCTATCATTAATTCCCCTATATCGCTGTGTTTTCTCGCACCTCTGATACATTCCCCTGTATCGCCGTGGTTTCGCGCACATCCCATAGGTTCCACTATATTGCCCTGTTTTTGCGCACCTCTCATGTCTTTCCCTATATCACGGTGTTTTCGTGCACCTCTCATAGCATCCCCTATATCGCTGTCCCTTCGCGCACTTCTGATAACTTCCCCTATATCGCCCTGTTTTCGCGCACCTCCCATACCTTCCCCAATATCGCTGTTTTTTCATGCACTTCTCATAACTTCTCATAATTCGCTGTATTTTTGCGCAGTTCTTATACCTTCCCCTATATTGCCGTGTTTTCATGCACATCTCATAACGTCCCCTATATCGCTGTGTATTCGCGCACCTCCCATAGCATCCCTTGTATTTCTGTGCCTTCGCGCACCTCTCATATCTTCCCCTATATCGCCCCATTTTTGCGCACCTTCCATACCTTCCCCTATATCGCCTCGTTTTCATGCACCCCTCATACCTTCCCCTATACCGCTGAGTTTTCACGCTCCTCTCATAATTTCTCCTATATCGCCGTATTTTTGCGCACCTCTCATGGCTTCCACAATATCGCCGTGTTTTCATGCACATCTCTTAACGTCCCATATATCGCTGTGTATTTGCGCACCTGCCATAGCATCCTCTACATTGCTGTGCCTTCGCGCACCTCTCATACCTTCCCCTATATCGCCCTGTTTTCGCACACTTCCCATACCGTCCCCTATATTGCCGTATTTTTGCGCACCTCTCATGGCTTCCACAATATCGCCGTGTTTTCACGCACATCTCATAACGTCTCCTATATCTCTGTGTATTCACGCACCTCACAGAGCATCCCCTATATCGCTGTGCCCTTGCTCATCGCTCATACCTGCCCCTATTTTGCCCTGTTTCCCGCGCACCTCCCATGGCTTCGCCTACATCGCTGTGTTTTTGCGCACCTCTCATACCTTCTCCTATATAGCCCTGTTTTCGCGCAAATCCCAGAACTTGATCTTTATCTCTGTGTTATTGCTTACCTCTCATAGCTTCCCCTATATCGCCGTGTTTTCGCGCACCCCTCATGTCTTCACCTATATCGCTGTGTTTCCGCTCCTCTCATTACTTCCCCTATATCTCTCTGTGTTCTCGCACTTCTGATACAGTTCCCTGTATCAACGTGTTTTCGCGCACCTCTCATAATTTCACCTATATCGCCGTGTTCTCGCACACCTCTCATATCTTCCCCTATATCACTGTGTTTTCGCGCACTTCCAATAGCGTCCCCTATATCGCTGTGTTTTCATGCAAATCTCATGTCTTCCCCTATATCACTGTGCTTTCGTCCACCTCCCATACCGTCCCCTATATTGCTGTGCCTTCGCACACCTCTCATACCTTTCCCTATATCGCCCTGATTTCGAGCACCTCCCATACCTTCCCCTATATCGCTGTGTTTTCGTGTACCTCTCATACCTCCCCCTATATCGCTGTGTTTTCACGCACCACTCATAACTTCTCCTATATTGCTGTATTTTTGCGCACCTCTCATAACTTCCCCTATATCGCCGTGTTTTTATGCATATCTCATAACGTCCCCTATATCGCTGTGTATTCGCGCACCTCCCATAGCATCCCCTATATCGCTGTGCCTTCGCGCACCTCTCATAACTTCCCCTATATCACTGTCTTTTCGCGCACATCCCATAGATTCACCTTTATCGCTGTGTTATTGCTCACCTCTCATAGATTCCCCTATATCGCTGTGTTTTTGCTCACTTCTCATAGCTTCCACTATATCGACATGTTTTCGCGCACCTCTCATGTCTTCACCTAGATCGCTATGTTTTCGATCCTCTCAATACTTCCCTTATATCGCTGTGTTTTCTCGCACATCTGATACATTCTCCCGTAGCGCCGTGTTTTCGCACACTCCTCATAATGTCCCTTATATCGCCGTGTTCTCGCACACCTCTCATAGCTTCCCCTTTATCACTGTGTTTTCGCGCACGTCCCATTGTGTCCCCTATGTCGCTGTGTTTTCGCGCACATCTCATAGCTTCCCCTATATCGCCCTGTTTTCGTGCACATCCCATAGCTTCCACTATATTGCCCTGCTTTCGCGTACCTCTCATGTATTCCACGACATAGCTGTGTTTTCTGGCACCTCTGATGCATTCCCCTGTAACGCCAAATTTTCGCGCACCTCTCATACTTTCCCCTATATCGCCATGTTTACGCGCACCTCTCATACCTCCCGCTATATCGCCATGTTTTTATGCACAACTCATAGCGTCTCCTATATCGCTGTGTTTTCGCGCACCTCCCATAGCATCCCCTATATCGCTGTGCCTTCGTGCACCTCTCATACCTTCCCCTATATCGCTGTGCTTTCACGCACCTCTCTTAACTTCTCCTATATCGCTGTGTTTTTGCACACCTCTCACACCTTCCCCTATATCGCTGTGTTTTCAGGCACCTCTCATGGCTTCCCCAATATCGCCGTATATTCATGCACATCTCATACCGTCCCCTATATCGCTGTGTTGTGGCGCACCTCCCGTAGCTTCATCTACATCGCTGTTTTCGCGCACATCCCATAGCTTCACCTTGATCGCTGTGTTATTGCTCACCTCTCATAGCTTACCCTATATCGCCGTTTTTTCGCGCACCTCGCATGTCTTCACCTATATCGCTATGTTTTTGCTCCTATCATTAATTTCCCTATATCGCTGTGTTTTCTTGCACCTCTGATACATTCCCCTGTATCGCCGTGGTTTCGCGCACATCCCATAGGTTCCAGTATATTGCCCTGTTTTTGCGCACCTCTGATGTCTTTCCCTATATCACGGTGTTTTCGTGCACCTCTCATAGCATCCCCTATATCGCTGTGCCTTCGCGCACCTCTCATAACTTCCCCTATATTGACTGTTTTCGCGCACCTCCCATACCTTCCCCAATATCGCTGTTTTCGTGCACCTCTCATAGCCACCCTTATATCGCTGTGTTTTCACGCACCTCTCATAACTTCTCCTATATCACTGTATTTTTGCGCAGCTCTTATGCCTTCCCCTATATTGCCGCGTTTTCATGCACATCTCATAACGTCCCCTATATCGCTGTGTATTCGCGCACATCCCATAGCATCCCTTATATTGTTCTGCCTTCGCGCACCTCTCATACCTTCCCCTATATCGCCCTGTTTTCGCGCACCTTCCATACCTTCCTCTATATCGCTGTGTTTTCATGCACCTCTCATACCTCCCTCTATATCGCTGTGTTTTCACACACCTCTCATAATTTCTCCTAAATCGCTGTGTTTTTGTGCACCTCTCATTCCTTCCTTAATATCACTGCGTTTTCATGCACATCTCATCACGTCCCCTATATTTCTGTGTTTTCGTGCACCTCTCATACCTCCCCCTATATCGCTGTACCTTGCGCACCTCTCATACCTTCCCCTATATAGCTGTCTTTTCGCGCACATCCCATAGATTCACCTATATTGCCGTGTTTTTGCGCACCTCTCATAGCTTCCCCTATATCGCCATGTTGTTATGCACATCTCATAACGTCCTCTATATCGCTGTATATTTGCGCTTCTCCCATAGCTTCCCTTATATCGCTGTGCTTTCGCGCACCTCCCATTCCTTCACCTATATCGCTGTTTTCGTGCACCTCGCATGCATTCCTGTTTACCACTGAGTTTTTGCACACCTCTCATACCTTCCCCAATATCACCATGTTTTCATGCACATCTCATAAAGTCCCCAATGTCGCTGGGTTTTCACGCACCTCTCATAGCATCCCTTGTATTGCTGTGCCTTCGCGCACCTCTCATAACTTCCCCTATATCGCCCTGTTTTCGCGCACGTTCCATACCTTCCCCAATATCGCTGATTTTTCATGCACCTCTCATAGCCACCCTTATATCGCTGAGTTTTCACGCTCCTCTCATAATTTCTCCTATATTGCCGTATTTTTGCGCACCCCTCATGGCTTCCACAATATCGCCGTGTTTTCATGCACATCTCTTAACGTCCCATATATCGCTGTGTATTTGCGCACCTGCCATAGCATCCTCTACATTGCTGTGCCTTCGCGCACCTCTCATACCTTCCCCTATGTCGCCCTGTTTTCGCACACTTCCCATACCGTCCCCTATATTGCCGTATTTTTGCGCACCTCTCATGGCTTCCACAATATCGCCGTGTTTTCACGCACATCTCATAACGTCTCCTATATCTCTGTGTATTCACGCACCTCACATAGCATCCCCTATATCGCTGTGCCCTTGCTCATCGCTCATACCTGCCCCTATTTTGCCCTGTTTCCCGCGCACCTCCCATGGCTTCGCCTACATCGCTGTGTTTTTGCGCACCTCTCATACCTTCTCCTATATAGCCCTGTTTTCGCGCAAATCCCAGAACTTGATCTTTATCGCTGTGTTATTGCTTACCTCTCATAGCTTCCCCTATATCGCCGTGTTTTCGCGCACCCCTCATGTCTTCACCTATATCGCTGTGTTTCCGCTCCTCTCATTACTTCCCCTATATCTCTCTGTGTTCTCGCACTTCTGATACAGTTCCCTGTATCAACGTGTTTTCGCGCACCTCTCATAATTTCACCTATATCGCCGTGTTCTCGCACACCTCTCATATCTTCCCCTATATCACTGTGTTTTCGCGCACGTCCAATAGCGTCCCCTATATCGCTGTGTTTTCATGCAAATCTCATGTCTTCCCCTATATCACTGTGCTTTCGTCCACCTCCCATACCGTCCCCTATATTGCTGTGCCTTCGCACACCTCTCATACCTTTCCCTATATCGCCCTGTTTTCGAGCACCTCCCATACCTTCCCCTATATCGCTGTGTTTTCGTGTACCTCTCATACCTCCCCCTATATCGCTGTGTTTTCAGGCACCACTCATAACTTCCCCTATATCACTGTGTATTCGCGCACCTCCCATAGCATCCCCTATATCGCTGTGCCTTCGCGCACCTCTCATAACTTCCCCTATATCACTGTCTTTTCGCGCACATCCCATAGATTCACCTTTATCGCTGTGTTATTGCTCACTTCTCATAGCTTCCACTACATCGACATGTTTTCGCGCACCTCTCATGTCTTCACCTAGATCGCTATGTTTTCGATCCTCTCAATACTTCCCTTATATCGCTGTGTTTTCTCGCACATCTGATACATTCTCCCGTATCGCCGTGTTTTCGCACACCCCTCATAATGTCCCTTATATCGCCGTGTTCTCGCACACCTCTCATAGCTTCCCCTTTATCACTGTGTTTTCGCGCACGTCCCATTGTGTCCCCTATGTCGCTGTGTTTTCGCGCACCTCTCATAGCTTCCCCTATATCGCCCTGTTTTCGTGCACATCCCAAAGCTTCCACTATATTGCCCTGCTTTCGCGCACCTCTCATGTATTCCACGACATAGCTGTGTTTTCTGGCACCTCTGATGCATTCCCCTGTAACGCCAAATTTTCGCGCACCTCTCATACTTTCCCCTATATCGCCATGTTTACGCGCACCTCTCATACCTCCCGCTATATCGCCATGTTTTTATGCACAACTCATACCGTCTCCTATATCGCTGTGTTTTCGCGCACCTCCCATAGCATCCCCTATATCGCTGTGCCTTCGTGCACCTCTCATACCTTCCCCTATATCTCTGTGCTTTCACGCACCTCTCTTAACTTCTCCTATATCGCTGTGTTTTTGCACACCTCTCATACCTTCCCCTATATCGCTGTTTTTTTCAGGCACCTCTCATGGCTTCCCCAATATCGCCGTGTATTCATGCACATCTCATACCGTCCCCTATATCGCTGTGTTGTGGCGCACCTCCCGTAGCTTCATCTACATCGCTGTTTTCGCGCACATCCCATAGCTTCACGTTGATCGCTGTGTTATTGCTCACCTCTCATAGCTTACCCTATATCGTCGTTTTTTCGCGCACCTCGCATGTCTTCACCTATGTCGCTATGTTTTTGCTCCTATCATTAATTCCCCTATATCGCTGTGTTTTCTCGCACCTCTGATACATTCCCCTGTATCGCCGTGGTTTCGCGCACATCCCATAGGTTCCACTATATTGCCCTGTTTTTGCGCACCTCTCATGTCTTTCCCTATATCACGGTGTTTTCGTGCACCTCTCATAGCATCCCCTATATCGCTGTCCCTTCGCGCACTTCTGATAACTTCCCCTATATCGCCCTGTTTTCGCGCACCTCCCATACCTTCCCCAATATCGCTGTTTTTTCATGCACTTCTCATAACTTCTCATAATTCGCTGTATTTTTGCGCAGTTCTTATACCTTCCCCTATATTGCCGTGTTTTCATGCACATCTCATAACGTCCCCTATATCGCTGTGTATTCGCGCACCTCCCATAGCATCCCTTGTATTTCTGTGCCTTCGCGCACCTCTCATATCTTCCCCTATATCGCCCCATTTTTGCGCACCTTCCATACCTTCCCCTATATCGCCTCGTTTTCATGCACCCCTCATACCTTCCCCTATATCGCTGAGTTTTCACGCTCCTCTCATAATTTCTCCTATATCGCCGTATTTTTGCGCACCTCTCATGGCTTCCACAATATCGCCGTGTTTTCATGCACATCTCTTAACGTCCCATATATCGCTGTGTATTTGCGCACCTGCCATAGCATCCTCTACATTGCTGTGCCTTCGCGCACCTCTCATACCTTCCCCTATGTCGCCCTGTTTTCGCACACTTCCCATACCGTCCCCTATATTGCCATATTTTTGCGCACCTCTCATGGCTTCCACAATATCGCCGTGTTTTCACGCACATCTCATAACGTCTCCTATATCTCTGTGTATTCACGCACCTCACAGAGCATCCCCTATATCGCTGTGCCCTTGCTCATCGCTCATACCTGCCCCTATTTTGCCCTGTTTCCCGCGCACCTCCCATGGCTTCGCCTACATCGCTGTGTTTTTGCGCACCTCTCATACCTTCTCCTATATAGCCCTGTTTTCGCGCAAATCCCAGAACTTGATCTTTATCTCTGTGTTATTGCTTACCTCTCATAGCTTCCCCTATATCGCCGTGTTTTCGCGCACCCCTCATGTCTTCACCTATATCGCTGTGTTTCCGCTCCTCTCATTACTTCCCCTATATCTCTCTGTGTTCTCGCATTTCTGATACAGTTCCCTGTATCAACGTGTTTTCGCGCACCTCTCATAATTTCACCTATATCGCCGTGTTCTCGCACACCTCTCATATCTTCCCCTATATCACTGTGTTTTCGCGCACTTCCAATAGCGTCCCCTATATCGCTGTGTTTTCATGCAAATCTCATGTCTTCCCCTATATCACTGTGCTTTCGTCCACCTCCCATACCGTCCCCTATATTGCTGTGCCTTCGCACACCTCTCATACCTTTCCCTATATCGCCCTGATTTCGAGCACCTCCCATACCTTCCCCTATATCGCTGTGTTTTCGTGTACCTCTCATACCTCCCCCTATATCGCTGTGTTTTCACGCACCACTCATAACTTCTCCTATATTGCTGTATTTTTGCGCACCTCTCATAACTTCCCCTATATCGCCGTGTTTTTATGCATATCTCATAACGTCCCCTATATCGCTGTGTATTCGCGCACCTCCCATAGCATCCCCTATATCGCTGTGCCTTCGCGCACCTCTCATAACTTCCCCTATATCACTGTCTTTTCGCGCACATCCCATAGATTCACCTTTATCGCTGTGTTATTGCTCACCTCTCATAGATTCCCCTATATCGCTGTGTTTTTGCTCACTTCTCATAGCTTCCACTACATCGACATGTTTTCGCGCACCTCTCATGTCTTCACCTAGATCGCTATGTTTTCGATCCTCTCAATACTTCCCTTATATCGCTGTGTTTTCTCGCACATCTGATACATTCTCCCGTAGCGCCGTGTTTTCGCCCACTCCTCATAATGTCCCTTATATCGCCGTGTTCTCGCACACCTCTCATAGCTTCCACTTTATCACTGTGTTTTCGCGCACGTCCCATTGTGTCCCCTATGTCGCTGTGTTTTCGCGCACATCTCATAGCTTCCCCTATATCGCCCTGTTTTCGTGCACATCCCATAGCTTCCACTATATTGCCCTGCTTTCGCGCACCTCTCATGTATTCCACGACATAGCTGTGTTTTCTGGCACCTCTGATGCATTCCCCTGTAACGCCAAATTTTCGCGCACCTCTCATACTTTCCCCTATATCGCCATGTTTACGCGCACCTCTCATACCTCCCGCTATATCGCCATGTTTTTATGCACAACTCATACCGTCTCCTATATCGCTGTGTTTTCGCGCACCTCCCATAGCATCCCCTATATCGCTGTGCCTTCGTGCACCTCTCATACCTTCCCCTATATCGCTGTGCTTTCACGCACCTCTCTTAACTTCTCCTATATCGCTGTGTTTTTGCACACCTCTCACACCTTCCCCTATATCGCTGTGTTTTCAGGCACCTCTCATGGCTTCCCCAATATCGCCGTATATTCATGCACATCTCATACCGTCCCCTATATCGCTGTGTTGTGGCGCACCTCCCGTAGCTTCATCTACATCGCTGTTTTCGCGCACATCCCATAGCTTCACCTTGATCGCTGTGTTATTGCTCACCTCTCATAGCTTACCCTATATCGCCGTTTTTTCGCGCACCTCGCATGTCTTCACCTATATCGCTATGTTTTTGCTCCTATCATTAATTTCCCTATATCGCTGTGTTTTCTTGCACCTCTGATACATTCCCCTGTATCGCCGTGGTTTCGCGCACATCCCATAGGTTCCAGTATATTGCCCTGTTTTTGCGCACCTCTCATGTCTTTCCCTATATCACGGTGTTTTCGTGCACCTCTCATAGCATCCCCTATATCGCTGTGCCTTCGCGCACTTCTCATAACTTCCCCTATATCGCCCTGTTTTCGCGCACCTCCCATACCTTCCCCAATATCGCTGTTTTTTCATGCACTTCTCATAGCCACCTTTATATCGCTGTGTTTTCACGCACTTCTCATAACTTCTCCTATATCACTGTAGTTTTGCGCAGCTCTTATACCTTCCCCTATATTTCCGTGTTTTCATGCACATCTCATAACGTCCCCTAAATCGCTGTGTATTCGCGCACATCCCATAGCATCCCTTATATTGCTCTGCCTTCGCGCACCTCTCATACCTTCCCCTATATCGCCCTGTTTTCGTGCACCTTCCATACCTTCCCCTATATCGCTGTGTTTTCATGCACCTCACATACCTCCCTCTATATCGCTGTGTTTTCACACACCTCTCATAACTTCTCCTAAATCGCTGTTTTTGTGCACCTCTCATTCCTTCCTTAATATCACTGCGTTTTCATGCACATCTCATCACGTCTCCTATATTTCTGTGTTTTCGTGCACCTCTCATACCTCCCCCTATATCGCTGTACCTTGCGCACCTCTCGTACCTTCCCCTATATCGCTGTCTTTTCGCGCACATCCCATAGATTCACCTTTATCGCTGTGTTATTGCTCACCTCTCATAGCTTCCCCTATATCGCCATGTTGTTATGCACATCTCATAACGTCCTCTATATCGCTGTATATTCGCGCACCTCCCATAGCTTCCCTTATATCGCTGTGCTTTCGCGCACCTCCCATTCCTTCACCTATATCGCTGTTTTTGTGCACCTCGCATGCATTCCCGTTTACCGCTGTGTTTTTGCACACCTCTCATACCTTCCCCAATATCACCATGTTTTCATGCACATCTCATAACGTCCCCAATGTCGCTGGGTTTTCACGCACCTCTCATAACTTCCTCTCTATCGCACTGTTTTCGCGCTCCTCTAATACCTTCCCCTATATCACTGTGTTTTCACGCAGCTCTCATACATTCCCCTATACCGCTGTGTTTTCGCACACCTCTCATGGATTCCCGACTATCGCCGTGTATTCATGCACATCTCATACCCTCCCCTATATCGCTGTGCTTTCGCGCATTCCCATAGCTTCACCTACATCGCTGTTTTCGCGCACCTCTCATACCTTCCCCTATATCGATGTATTTTTGCGCACATCTCATAACTTTCCCCATATTGATGTGTTTTCATGCTCATCTCATAACGTCCCCTATATCGCTCTGTATTTGCGCACCTCCCATAGCATCCCTTGTATTGCTGTGCCTTCGCGCACCTCTCATACCTTCCCCTATATCGCCCTGTTTTCGCGCATCTTCCATGCCTTCCACTATATCGCTGTGTTTTCACGCACCTCTCATAATTTCTCCTATATCGCCGTATTTTTGCACACCTCTCATGAATTCCCCAATATCGCCGTGTTTTAATGCACATCTCTTAACGTCCCAGATATCGCTGTGTATTCGCGCACCTGCCATAGCATCCCCTATATCGCTGTGCCTTCGCGCACCTCTCATACCTTCCCCTACGTCGCCCTGTTTTCGCACTCCTCCCATACCGTCCCCTATATCGCTGTATTTTCGCACACCTCTCATGGCTTCCCCAATATCGCCGTATTTTCATGCACATCTCATAACGTCTCCTATATGTCTGTGTATTCACGCACCTCCCATAGCATCCTCTATATCGCTGTGCCTTCGCGCACCGCTCATACCTTCCTCTATATCGCCCTGTTTCCCGCGCACCTCCCACGGCTTCGCATACATCGCTGTGTTTTTGCGCACCTCTCATATCTTCCCCTATATCGCCCTGTTTTCACGCACATCCCATAACTTCAACTTTATCGCTGTGTTATTGCTTACCACTCATAGCTTCCCCTATATCGCCGTGTTTTCGCGCACCTCTGATACATTCCCCTGTATCGCCGTGGTTTCGCGCACATCCCATAGGTTCCAATATATTGCCCTGTTTTTGCGCACCTCTCATGTCTTCCCCAGATATCACGGTGTTTTCGCGCACCTCTCATAGCATCCCCTATATCGCCCTGTTTTCGTGCACATCCCATAGCTTCCACTATATCGCCCTGTTTTCGCGCACCTCCCATACCTTCCCCAATATCGCTGTTTTTTCGTGCACCTCTCATAGCTACCATTATATCGCTGTGTTTTCACGCACCTCTCATAACTTCTCCTATATCACTGTATTTTTGCGCAGCTCTTATACCTTCCCCTATATTGCCGTGTTTTCATGCACATCTCATAACGTCCCCTATATCGCTGTGTATTCGCGCACATCCCATAGCATCCCTTATATTGCTCTGCCTTCGCGTACCTCTCATACCTTCCCCTATATCGCCCTGTTTTCGCGCACCTTCCATACCTTCCCCAATATCGCTGTGTTTTCATGCACCTCTCATACCTCCCCCTATATCGCTGTGTTTTCACACACCTCTCATAACTTCTCCTATATCGCTGTGTTTTTGTGCACCTCTCATACCTTCCCGAATATCACTGCGTTTTCCTGCACATCTCATCACGTCCCCTATATTTC
Source organism: Mobula birostris (assembly GCF_030028105.1). NCBI lineage: Eukaryota > Metazoa > Chordata > Chondrichthyes > Myliobatiformes > Myliobatidae > Mobula > Mobula birostris. The sequence goes on from NW_027278274.1 coordinate 28,617, forward strand.
TGTGTTTTCGTGCACCTCTCATACCTCCCCCTATATCGCTGTGCCTTGCGCACCTCTCATACCTTCCCCTATATCGCTGTCTTTTCGCGCACATCTCATAGATTCACCTTTATCGCTGTGTTATTGCTCACCCCTCATAGCTTCCCCTATATCGCCGTGTTATTATGCACATCTCATAACGTCCTCTATATCGGTGTATATTCACGCACCTCCCATAGCTTCCCTTATATCGCTGTGCTTTCGCGCACCTCTCAAACCTTCCCAAATATCGCCCTGTTTTCGCGCACCTCCCATTCCTTCACCTATATCGCTGTTTTCGTGCACCTCTCATGCATTCCCGTATACTGCTGTGTTTTTGCACACCTCTCATACCTTCCCCAATATCACCATGTTTTCATGCACATCTCATAACGTCCCCAATGTCGCTGGGTTTTCACGCACCTCTCATAACTTCCCCTCTATCGCCCTGTTTTCGCGCTCCTCTCATACCTTCCCCTATATCGCTGTGTTTTCGCACACCTCTCATGGATTCCCGACTATCGCCGTGTATTCATGCACATCTCATACCTTCCCCTATATCGCTGTGCTTTCGCGCACCTCCCATAGCTTCACCTACATCGCTGTTTTCGCGCACCTCTCATACCTTCCCTTATATCGATGTATTTTTGCGCACATCTCATAACTTTCCCTATATTGTTGTGTTTTCATGCACATCTCATAACGTCCCCTATATCGCTCTGTATTTGCGCACCTCCCATAGCATCCCTTGTATTGCTGTGCCTTCGCGCACCTCTCATACCTTCCCCTATATCGCCTTTTTTTCGCGCACCTTCCATACCTTCCACTATATCGCTGTGTTTTCACGTACCTCTCATAATTTCTCCTATATCGCCGTATTTTTGCACACCTCTCATGACTTCCCCAATATCGCCGTGTTTTAATGCACATCTCTTAATGTCCTATATATCGCTGTGTATTCGCGCACCTGCCATAGCATCCCCTATATCGCTGTGCCTTCACGCACCTCTCATACCTTCCCCTACGTCGCCCTGTTTTCGCACACCTCCCATACCGTCCACTATATCGCTGTATTTTCGCACACCTCTCATGGCTTCCCCAATATCGCCGTATTGTCATGCACATCTCATAACGTCTCCTATATGTCTGTGTATTCACTCACCTCCCATAGCATCCCCTATATCGCTGTGCCTTCGAGCACCGCTCATACCTTCCTCTATATCGCCCTGTTTCCCGCGCTCCTCCCATGGCTTCGCATACATCGCTGTGTTCTTGCGCACCTCTCATATCTTCCCCTATATCGCCCTGTTTTCGCGCACATCCCATAACTTCAACTTTATCGCTGTGTTATTGCTTACCACTCATAGCTTCCCCTATATCGCCGTGTTTTCGCGCACCTCTCATGTCTTCACCTATATCGCTGTGTTACTGCTCCTCTCATTACTTCCCTTATATCGCTCAGTGTTCTCGCACTTCTGATACTGTTCCCTGTATCAAGTTTTCGCTCAACTCTCATAATTTCACCTATATCGCCGTGTTCTCGCACACCTCTCATATCTTCCCCTATATCACTGTGTTTTTGCGCACGTCCAATAGCGTCCTCTATATCGCTGTGTTTTCACGCACATCCCATAGATTCACCTTTATCGCTGTGTCATTGCTAACCTCTCATAGCTTCCCCTGTATCGCCGTGTTTTTGCTCACCTCTCATAGCTTCCCCCATATCGCCGTGTTTTCGTGCACCTCTCATGTCTTCACCGAGATCACTATGTTTTTGCTCCTCTCATTACTTCCCCTATATCGCTGTGTTTTCTCGCACGTCTGATACGTTCTCCCGTATCGCCGTGTTTTCGCGCACCTATCATAATTTCCCCTATATCGTCGTGTTCTCGCACATCTCTCATACCTTCCCCTATATCACTGTGTATTCGCGCATGTCCCATAGAGTCCCCTATAACGCTGTGCTTTCGCGCAGCTCTCTTACCTTCCCCTACATCGCCCTGTTTTTGCGCACATCCCATAGCTTCCACTATATTGCCGTTTTCGCGCACCTCTAATTTCTTCCCCTACATCGCTGTCTTTTCTCGCACCTCTGATGCATTCGCCTGTAACGCCAAGTTTTCGCGCACCTCTCATACTTTCCCCTATATCGCCGTGTTTACGCGCACCTCTCATAGCTTCCCATATATCCCCGTGTTTTCATACACATCTCATACCGTCACCCTATATCACTGTGTTTTCGCGCACCTCCCATAGCATCCCCTATATCGCCGTGCGTTCGTACATCTCTCATAACTTTCCGAATATCGCCGTGTTTTCATGCACATCTCATAACGTCCCCTATATCGCCGTATTTTTGCTCACCTCTCATAACTTCCTCTATATCGCCCTGTTTTCGCGCACATCTCATAACGTCCCCTATATCGCCGTATTTTTGCTTACCTCTCATAACTTCCTCTATATTGCCCTGTTTTCGCGCACCTCTCATAACTTCCCCTATATCGCTGTGTTTTCGCACAACTCTCCTGGTTTCCCGACTATCGCCGTGTATTCATGTACATCTCGTACCGTCCCCTGTATCGCTGTGTTTTCACACACCTCTCATACCGTCCCCTATATCGCTGTGTTTTCACACACCTCTCATACCTTTCCCTATATCGCTGTCTTTTCGCGCACATCGCATAGATTCACATTTATCGCTGTGTTATTGCTCACCTCTCATAGCTTCCCCTACATCGCCGTGTTTTTGTGCACCTCTCATAACTTCCCCTATATCGCCGTATTGTTATGCACATCTCATAACGTCCCCTATGTCGCTGTGTATTCGCGCACCTCCCATAACATCCCCTATTTCGCTGTGCCTTCGCGCACCTCTCATATCTTCCGCTATATCGCCCTGTTTTCGCGCTCCTCGCATTCATTCACCTATATCGCCCTGTTTTCGCGCACCTCCCATTCTTTCACCTATATCGCTGTTTTCGTGCACCTCTCATACCTTCCCTATATCGCTGTGTTTTCACACACCTCTCATAACTTCTCCTATATCGCTGTGTTTTTGTGCACCTCTCATAACCTCCCTAATATCGCTGCGTTTTCATGCACATCTCATCACGTCCCCTATATCGCTTTGTATTCACGCACCTCCCATAGCTTCGCCTACATCGCTGTTTTCGCGCACCTCTCATACCTTCCCCTATATCGATGTATTTTTGCGCACATCTCATACCTTTCCCTATATTGATGTGTTTTCATGCACATCTCATAACGTCCCCTATATCGCTCTGTATTTGCGCACCTCCCATAGCATCCCTTGTATTGCTGTGCCTTCGAGCACCTCTCATACCTTCCCAAATATCGCCCTGTTTTCGCGCACCTGCCATTCCTTCAACTATATCTCTATTTTCGTGCACCTCTCATGCATTCCCGTATACCGCTGTGTTTTTGCACAACTCTCATACCTTCCCCAATATCACCATGTTTTCATGCACATCTCCTAACGTCCCCAATGTCGCTGGGTTTTCACGCACCTCTCATAACCTCCCCTCTATCGCCCTGTTTTCGCGCTCCTCTCATACCTTCCCCTATATCACTGTGTTTTCGCGCACCTCTCATACCTTCCCCTATATCGATGTATTTTTGCACACCTCTCATGGCTTCCCCTATATTGATGTGTTTTCATGCACATCTCATAACGTCCCCTATATCGCTGTGTATTCGCGCACCTGCCATAGCATCCCCTATATCACTGTGCCTTTGCGCACCTCTCATACCATCCCCTATGTCGCCCTGTTTTCGCACACCCCCCATACCGTCCCCTAAATCGCTGTATTTTCGCACACCTCTCATGGCTTCCCCAATATCGCCGTGTTTTCATGCACATCTCATAACATCTCCTATATCTCTGTGTATTCACGCACCTCCCATAGCATCCCCTGTATCTCTGTGCTTTCGCGCACCGCTCATACCTTCCCCTATATCGCCCTGTTTCCCGCGCACCTCCCATGAGTTCGTATACATCGCTGTGTTCTTGCGCACCTCTCATATCTTCCCCTATATCGCCCTGTTTTCGCGCACATCCCATAACTTCAACTTTATCGCTGTGTTATTGCTTACCTCTCATAGCTTACCCTATATTGCCGTGTTTTCGCGCACCTCTCATGTCTTCACCTATATCGCTGTGTTTCCGCTCCTCTCATTACTTCCTCTCTAACACTCTGTGTTCTCGCACTTCTGATACTGTTCCCTGTTTCAACGTGTTCTCGCACACCTCTCATATCTTCCCCTATATCGCTGTGTTTTCGTGCACCTCCCATACCATCCCCTATATTGCTGTGCCTTCGCACACCTCTCATACCTTTCCCTATATCACCCTGTTTTCGAGCACCTCCCATAACTTCCCCTATATCGCTGTGTTTTCGTGTACCTCTCATACTTCCCCTTATATCGCTGTGTTTTCACGCACCTCTCATACCTTCTCCTGTATTGCTGTATTTTTGCGTACCTCTCATAACTTCCCCTATATTGCCGTGTTTTTATGCACATCTCATACGATCCCCAATATCGCACAGTTTTCGCGCACCTCCGATTCCTTCCCCTATGTCGCTGTGTTTTCGTGCACCTCTCATAACTTCTTCTATATCACTGAGTTTTTGTGCACCTCTCATACCTTCCCGAATATCGCTGAGTTTTCATGCACATCTCATCACGTCCCCTATATCGCTGTGTATTCGCGCACCTCCCATAGCATCCCCTATATCGCTGTGCCTCGCGCACCTCTCATAGCTTCCCCTATATCGCTGTCTTTTTGTGCACATCCCATAGATTCAGCTTTATCGCTGTGTTATTGCTCACCTCTCATAGCTTCCCCTGTATCGCCGTGTTTTTGCTCAGCTCTCATGTCTTCACCTAGATCGCTATGTTTTCGCTCCTCTCAATACTTCCCCGAAATCGCTGTGTTTTCTCACACAATTGATACATTCTCCCGTATCGCTGTTTTCGCACACCTCTCATTATTTCCCCTATATCGCCGTGTTCTCGCGCACCTCTCATACCTTCCCCTATATCGCCCTGTTTTCGCGCACATCCCGTACCTTCCACTATAATGTCCTGTTTTCGTGCACCTCTCATGTCTTCCACTACATCGCTGTGTTTTCTGGCACCTCTGATGCATTCCCCTGTAACGCCATGTTTTTATGCACATCTCATACCGTCTCCTATATCGCTGTGTTTTCGCGCACTCCCATAGCATCCCCTATATCGCTGTGCCTTCGTGCACCTCTCATACCTTCCCCTATATGGCTGTGTTTTCATGCACATATCATAACGTCCCCTATATCGCTGTGTATTCATGCACCTCCCATTCCTTCCCGAATATATCTCTGTGCTTTCGTACACCTTTCATATCTTCCCCTATATCGCTGTTTTCGCACACCTCTCATAACTTCTCCTATATCGCTGTGTTTTTGTGCACCTCTCATATCTTCCCTAATATCGCTGCGTTTTCATGCACATCTCATCACGTCCCCTATATCGCTGTGTATTCACGCACCTCCCATAGCATCCCCTATATCGCTGTGCCTTGCGCACCTCTCATAGCTTCCCCTATATCGCTGTCTTTTCGCGCACATCCCATAGATTCACCTTTATCGCTGTGTTATTGCTCACCTCTCATAGCTTCCCCTGTATCGCCGTGTTTTTGCTCACCTCTCATAGCTTCCCCTATATCGCCGTGTTTTCGCGCACCTCTCATGTTTTCCCTTATATCACCGTGTTTTCGCACACCTTCCATAGCATCCCCTATATTGCTGTGCCTTCACATACCTCTCATAACTTCATCTATATCACCCTGTTTTCGAGCATCTTCCATACCTTCCCCTATATCGCTGTGTTTTCATGCACCTCTCATACCTCCCCCTATATCGCTGTGCCTTGCGCACCTCTCATACCTCCCCCTATATCGCTGTGCCTTGCGCACCTCTCATACCTTCCCCTATATCGCTGTTCCTTGCGCCCCTTCATTCCTTCCCCTAAATTGCTGTCTTTTGGCGCACATCCCATAGATTCACCTTTATTGCTGTGTTATTGCTCATCTCTCATAGCTTCCCCTGTATCGCCGTGTTTTTGCGCACCTCTCATAACTTCCCCTATATCGCCGTGTTATTATGCACATCTCATAACGTCCCCTATATCGCTGTGTATTCGCGCACCTCCCATAGCATCCCCTATATCGCTGTGTTTTCGTGCACCTCTCATGTCGTCAACTAGATCGCTATGTTTTCGCTCCTCTCATTACTTCCCCTATATCGCTGTGTTTTCTCGCACATCTGATACATTCTCCCATATCGTCGTGTTTTCGCCCACCTCTCACAATTTCCCCTATATCGCCGTGTTTTTGCTCATCTCTCATAGCTTCCCCTATATTGCCATGTTTTCGCGCACCTCTCATGTCTTCACCCAGATCGCTGTTTTCGATCCTCTCAATACTTCCCCTATATCGCTGTGTTTTCTCGCACATCTGATAAATTCTCCCGTATCGCCGTGCTTTCACACATCTCTCATAATTTACCCTATATCCCCGTGTTCTCGCACACCTCTCATAACTTCCCCTATATCACTGTGTTTTCGCGCACGTCCCATTGCGTCCCCTATATCGCTTTGTTTTCGCGCACCTCTCATAGCTTCCCCTATATCGCCCTGTTTTCGTACACATCCCATAGCTTCCACTATATTGCCCTGTTTTAGCGCACCTCTCATGTATTCCACTACATAGCTGTGTTTTCTGGTGCCTCTGATGCATTCCCCTGTAACGCCAAGTTTTCACGCACCTCTCATACTTTCCCCTATATCGCCGTGTTTACGCGCACCTCTCATACCTCCCCCTATATCGCCATGTTTTTATGCACATCTCATACCGTCTCCTATATCGCTGTGTTTTCGCGCACCTCCCATAGCATCCCTATATCGCTGTGCCTTCGTGAACCTCTCATACCTTCCCCTATATCGCTGTGTTTTCACGCACCTCTCTTAACTTATCCTATATCGCTGTGTTTTTGTGCACCTCTCATACCTTCCCTAATATCACTGCGTTTTCAGGCACATCTCATAACTTCCCCTGTATCGCTGTCTTTTCGCACACATCCCATAGATTCACCTTTATCGCTGTGTTATTGCTCACCTCTCATAGCTTCCCCTATATCGCCGTGTTGTTATGCACATCTCATAACGTCCTCTATATCGCTGTATATTCGCGCACCTCCCATAGCTTCCCTTATATTGCTGTGCTTTCGCGCACCTCTCATAGCTTCCCAAATATCGCCCTGTTTTCGCGCACCTCCCATTCCTTCACCTATATCGCTGTTTTCGTGCACCTCTCATGCATTCCCGTATACCGCTGTGTTTTTGCACACCTCTCATACCTTCCCCAATATCACCGTGTTTTCATGCACATCTCATAACGTCCCCAATGTCGCTGGGTTTTCACGCACCTCTCATAACTTCCCCTCTATCGCCCTGTTTTCGCGCTCCTCTCATACCTTCCCCTATATCACTGTGTTTTCACGCAGCTCTCATACCTTCCCCTATATCGCTGTGTTTTCGCACACCTCTCACGGCTTCCCGACTATCGCCGTGTATTCATGCACATCTCGTACCTTCCCCTATATCGCTGTGCTTTCACGCACCTCCCATAGCTTCGCCTACATCGCTGTTTTCGCGCACCTCTCATACCTTCCCCTATATCGATGTATTTTTGCGCACATCTCATACCTTTCCCTATATTGATGTGTTTTCATGCACATCTCATAACGTCCCCTATATCGCTCTGTATTTGCGCACCTCCCATAGCATCCCTTGTATTGCTGTGCCTTCGCGCACCTCTCATACCTTCCCAAATATCGCCCTGTTTTCGCGCACCTCCCATTCCTTCAACTATATCGCTATTTTCGTGCACCTCTCATGCATTCCCATATACCGCTGTGTTTTTGCACAACTCTCATACCTTCCCCAATATCACCATGTTTTCATGCACATCTCCTAACGTCCCCAATGTCGCTGGGTTTTCACGCACCTCTCATAACCTCCCCTCTATCGCCCTGTTTTCACGCTCCTCTCATACCTTCCCCTACATCGATGTATTTTTGCGCACATCTCATACCTTTCCCTATATTGATGTGTTTTCATGCACATCTCATAACGTCCCCTATATCGCTCTGTATTTGCGCACCTCCCATAGCATCCCTTGTATTGCTGTGCCTTCGCGCACCTCTCATACCTTCCCAAATATCGCCCTGTTTTCGCGTACCTCCCATTCCTTCAACTATATCGCTATTTTCGTGCACCTCTCATGCATTCCCGTATACCGCTGTGTTTTGGCACAACTCTCATACCTTCCCCAATATCACCATGTTTTCATGCACATCTCCTAACGTCCCCAATGTCGCTGGGTTTTCACGCACCTCTCATAACCTCCCCTCTATCGCCCTGTTTTCGCGCTCCTCTCATACCTTCCCCTATATCACTGTGTTTTCGCGCACCTCTCATACCTTCCCCTATATCGATGTATTTTTGCACACCTCTCATGGCTTCCCCTATATTGATGTGTTTTCATGCACATCTCATAACGTCCCCTATATCGCTGTGTATTCGCGCACCTGCCATAGCATCCCCTATATCACTGTGCCTTCGCGCACCTCTCATACCATCCCCTATGTCGCCCTGTTTTCGCACACCTCCCATACCGTCCCCTAAATCGCTGTATTTTCGCACACCTCTCATGGCTTCCCCAATATCGCCGTGTTTTCATGCACATCTCATAACGTCTCCTATATCTCTGTGTATTCACGCACCTTCGATTCCTTCCCCTATGTCGCTGTGTTTTCGTGCACCTTTCATACCTTCCCCTATATCGCTGTGTTTTCACACACCTCTCATAACTTCTTCTATATCACTGAGTTTTTGTGCACCTCTCATACCTTCCCGAATATCGCTGAGTTTTCATGCACATCTCATCACGTCCCCTATATCGCTGTGTATTCGCGCACCTCCCATAGCATCCCCTATATCGCTGTGCCTTGCGCACCTCTCATAGCTTCCCCTATATCGCTGTCTTTTTGTGCACATCCCATAGATTCAGCTTTATCGCTGTGTTATTGCTCACCTCTCATAGCTTCCCCTGTATCGCCGTGTTTTTGCTCAGCTCTCATGTCTTCACCTAGATCGCTATGTTTTCGCTCCTCTCAATACTTCCCCGAAATCGCTGTGTTTTCTCACACAATTGATACATTCTCCCGTATCGCTGTTTTCGCACACCTCTCATTATTTCCCCTATATCGCCGTGTTCTCGCGCACCTCTCATACCTTCCCCTATATCGCCCTGTTTTCGCGCACATCCCGTACCTTCCACTATAATGCCCTGTTTTCGTGCACCTCTCATGTCTTCCACTACATCGCTGTGTTTTCTGGCACCTCTGATGCATTCCCCTGTAACGCCATGTTTTTATGCACATCTCATACCGTCTCCTATATCGCTGTGTTTTCGCGCACTCCCATAGCATCCCCTATATCGCTGTGCCTTCGTGCACCTCTCATACCTTCCCCTATATCGCTGCGTTTTCGTGCACCTCTCATACCTTCCCCTATATGGCTGTGTTTTCATGCACATATCATAACGTCCCCTATATCGCTGTGTATTCGTGCACCTCCCATTCTTTCCCGAATATATCTCTGTGCTTTCGTGCACCTTTCATATCTTCCCCTATATCGCTGTGTTTTCGCACACCTCTCATAACTTCTCCTATATCGCTGTGTTTTTGTGCACCTCTGATACCTTCCCTAATATCGCTGCGTTTTCATGCACATCTCATCACGTCCCCTATATCGCTGTGTATTCACGCACCTCCCATAGCATCCCCTATATCGCTGTGCCTTGCGCACCTCTCATAGCTTCACCTATATCGCTGTCTTTTCGCGCACATCCCATAGATTCACCTTTATCGCTGTGTTATTGCTCACCTCTCATAGCTTCCCCTGTATCGCCGTGTTTTTGCTCACCTCTCATAGCTTCCCCTATATCGCCGTGTTTTCGCGCACCTCTCATGTTTTCCCTTATATCACCGTGTTTTCGCACACCTTCCATAGCATCCCCTATATTGCTGTGCCTTCACATACCTCTCATAACTTCATCTATATCACCCTGTTTTCGAGCACCTTCCATACCTTCCCCTATATCGCTGTGTTTTCATGCACCTCTCATACCTCCCCCTATATCGCTGTGCCTTGCGCACCTCTCATACCTCCCCCTATATCGCTGTGCCTTGCGCACCTCTCATACCTTCCCCTATATCGCTGTTCCTTGCGCCCCTTCATTCCTTCCCCTAAATTGCTGTCTTTTTGCGCACATCCCATAGATTCACCTTTATTGCTGTGTTATTGCTCATCTCTCATAGCTTCCCCTGTATCGCCGTGTTTTTGCGCACCTCTCATAACTTCCCCTATATCGCCGTGTTGTTATGCACATCTCATAACATCCCCTATATCGCTGTGTATTCGCGCACCTCCCATAGCATCCCCTATATCGCTGTGTTTTCGCGCACATCTGATACATTCTCCCATATCGTCATGTTTTCGCCCACCTCTCATAATTTCCCCTATATCGCCGTGTTTTCGCGCACCTCTCATAATTTCCCCTATATCGCCGTGTTCTCGCACATCTCTCATACGTTCCCCTATATCACTGTGTTTTCGTGCACATCCCATAGCTTCCATTATATTGCCCTATTTTTGTGCACCTCTCATGTCTTCCCCTATATCACTGTGTTTTCGCGCACCTCCCGTAGCATCGCCTATATTGCTGTGCCTTCGTGCACCTCTCATACCTTCCCCTATATCGCCATGTTTTCGCGCACCTCTCATGTCTTCACCTAGATCGCTATGTTTTCGCTCCTCTCAATACTTCCCCTATATCGCTGTGTTTTCAAGCACATCTGATACATTTTGCCGTATCGCCGTGTTTTCGCACACCTCTCATAATTTCCCCTATATTGCCCTGTTCTCGCGCACCTCTCATGTCTTCCACTACCTCGCTGTTTTTTCTAGCACTTCTGATGCATTCCCCTGTAACACCAAGTTTTCGCGCACCTCTCATACTTTCCCCTATATCGCCGTGTTTACGCGCACCTCTCATACCTCCCCCTATATCGCCATGTTTTTATGCACATCTCATACCGTCTCCTATATCGCTGTGTTTTCGCGCACCTCCCATAGCATCCCTATATCGCTGTGCCTTCGTGAACCTCTCATACCTTCCCCTATATCGCTGTGTTTTCACGCACCTCTCTTAACTTATCCTATATCGCTGTGTTTTTGTGCACCTCTCATACCTTCCCTAATATCTCTGCGTTTTCATGCACATCTCATCACGTCCCCTATATCGCTGTGTATTCACGTACCTCCCATAGCATCCCCTGTATCGCCGTGTTTTTGCGCACCTCTCATAACTTCCCCTATATCGCCGTGTTGTTATGCACATCTCATAACATCCCCTATATCGCTGTGTATTCGCGCACCTCCCATAGCATCCCCTATATCGCTGTGTTTTCGCGCACATCTGATACATTCTCCCATATCGTCATGTTTTCGCCCACCTCTCATAATTTCCCCTATATCGCCGTGTTTTCGCGCACCTCTCATAATTTCCCCTATATCGCCGTGTTCTCGCACATCTCTCATACCTTCCCCTATATCACTGTGTTTTCGTGCACATCCCATAGCTTCCATTATATTGCCCTATTTTTGTGCACCTCTCATGTCTTCCCCTATATCACTGTGTTTTCGCGCACCTCCCGTAGCATCGCCTATATTGCTGTGCCTTCGTGCACCTCTCATACCTTCCCCTATATCGCCATGTTTTCGCGCACCTCTCATGTCTTCACCTAGATCGCTATGTTTTCGCTCCTCTCAATACTTCCCCTATATCGCTGTGTTTTCAAGCACATCTGATACATTTTGCCGTATCGCCGTGTTTTCGCACACCTCTCATAATTTCCCCTATATTGCCCTGTTCTCGCGCACCTCTCATGTCTTCCACTACCTCGCTGTTTTTTCTAGCACTTCTGATGCATTCCCCTGTAACACCAAGTTTTCGCGCACCTCTCATACTTTCCCCTATATCGCCGTGCTTACGCGCACCTCTCATACCTCCCCCAATATCGCCATGTTTTTATGCACATCTCATACCGTCTCCTATATCGCCGTTTTTGCGCAGCTCCTATACCTTCCCTTATATCACTGCGTTTTCGTGCACCTTTCATACCTTCCCCTATATCGCTGTATTTTCGAACACCTCTCATAACTTCTCCTATATCGCTGTGTTTTTGTGCACCTCTCATACCTTCCCTAATATCACTGCGTTTTCATGCACATCTCATCACGTCCCCTATATCGCTGTGTATTCACGTACCTCCCATAGCATCCCCTATATCGCTGTGCCTTGCGCACCTCTCATAGCTTCCCCTATATCGCTGTCTTTTCGTGCACATCCCATAGATTCACCTTTATCGCTGTGTTATTGCTCACCTCTCATAGCTTCCCCTGTATCGCCGTGTTTTTGCTCACCTCTCATAGCTTCCCCTGTATTGCCATGTTTTCGCGCACCTCTCATGTCTTCACCTAGATCGCTGTTTTCGATCCTCTCAATACTTCCCCTATATCGCTGTGTTTTCTCGCACATCTGATACATTCTCCCGTATCGCCGTGCTTTCACACATCTCTCATAATTTACCCTATATCACCGTGTTCTCGCACACCTCTCATAACTTCCCCTATATCACTGTGTTTTCGCGCACGTCCCATTGCGTCCCCTATATCGCTTTGTTGTCGCGCACCTCTCATAGCTTCCCCTATATCGCCCTGTTTTCGTACACATCCCATAGCTTCCACTATATTGCCCTGTTTTAGCGCACCTCTCATGTATTCCACTACATAGCTGTGTTTTCTGGTGCCTCTGATGCATTCCCCTGTAACGCCAAGTTTTCACGCACCTCTCATACTTTCCCCTATATCGCCGTGTTTACGCGCACCTCTCATACCTCCCCCTATATCGCCATGTTTTTATGCACATCTCATACCGTCTCCTATATCGCTGTGTTTTCGCGCACCTCCCATAGCATCCCTATATCGCTGTGCCTTCGTGAACCTCTCATACCTTCCCCTATATCGCTGTGTTTTCACGCACCTCTCTTAACTTATCCTATATCGCTGTGTTTTTGTGCACCTCTCATACCTTCCCTAATATCTCTGCGTTTTCAGGCACATCTCATAACTTCCCCTGTATCGCTGTCTTTTCGCACACATCCCATAGATTCACCTTTATCGCTGTGTTATTGCTCACCTCTCATAGCTTCCCCTATATCGCCGTGTTGTTATGCACATCTCATAACGTCCTCTATATCGCTGTATATTCGCGCACCTCCCATAGCTTCCCTTATATCGCTGTGCTTTTGCGCACCTCTCATACCTTCCCAAATATCGCCCTGTTTTCGCGCACCTCCCATTCCTTCACCTATTTCGCTGTTTTCGTGCACCTCTCATGCATTCCCGTATACCGCTGTGTTTTTGCACACCTCTCATACCTTCCCCAATATCACCGTGTTTTCATGCACATCTCATAACGTCCCCAATGTCGCTGGGTTTTCACGCACCTCTCATAACTTCCCCTCTATCGCCCTGTTTTCGCGCTCCTCTCATACCTTCCCCTATATCACTGTGTTTTCACGCAGCTCTCATACCTTCCCCTATATCGCTGTGTTTTCGCACACCTCTCATATCTTCCCCTATATCGCCCTGTTTTCGCGCACATCCCATAACTTCAACTTTATCGCTGTGTTATTGCTTACCTCTCATAGCTTACCCTACATTGCCGTGTTTTCGCGCACCTCTCATGTCTTCACCTATATCGCTGTGTTTCCGCTCCTCTCAATACTTCCCCTCTATCACTCTGTGTTCTCGCACTTCTGATACTGTTCCCTGTTTCAACGTGTTCTCGCACACCTCTCATATCTTCCCCTATATCGCTGTGTTTTCGTGCACCTCCCATACCATCCCCTATATTGCTGTGCCTTCGCACACCTCTCATACCTTTCCCTATATCACCCTGTTTTCGAGCACCTCCCATAACTTCCCCTATATTGCTGTGTTTTCGTGTACCTCTCATACCTCCCCTTATATCGCTGTGTTTTCACGCACCTCTCATGCCTTCTCCTGTATTGCTGTATTTTTGCGTACCTCTCATAACTTCCCCTATATTGCCGTGTTTTTATGCACATCGCATACGATCCCCAATATCGCACAGTTTTCGCGCACCTCCGATTCCTTCCCCTATGTCGCTGTGTTTTCGTGCACCTTTCATACCTTCCCCTATATCGCTGTGTTTTCACACACCTCTCATAACTTCTTCTATATCACTGAGTTTTTGTGCACCTCTCATACCTTCCCGAATATCGCTGAGTTTTCATGCACATCTCATCACGTCCCCTATATCGCTGTGTATTCGCGCACCTCCCATAGCATCCCCTATATCGCTGTGCCTTGCGCACCTCTCATAGCTTCCCCTATATCGCTGTCTTTTCGCGCACATCCCATAGATTCACCTTTATCACTGTGTTATTGCTCACCTCTCTAGCTTCCCCTACATCGCCGTGTTTTTGCGCACCTCTCATAACTTCCCCTATATCGCTGTATTGTTATGCACATCTCATAACGTCCCCTATATCGCTGTGTATTAGCGCACCTCCCATAGCATCCCCTATATCGCTGTGCCATCGCGCACCTCTCATACCTTCCCCTATATCGCCCTGTTTTCACGCACCTCCCATTCCTTCACCATATATTGCCCTGTTTTTGCGCACCTCTCATAGCTTCCCCTGTATCGCCGTGTTTTTGGGCACCACTGGTAACTTCCCCTATATCGCCGTGTTGTTATGCGCATCTCATAAAGTCCCCTATATCGCTGTGTATTCGCGCACCTCCCATAGCATCCCCTATAATGCGTTGTGTCTTCGCGCACCTCCCATTCCTTCACCTATATCACCCTGTTTTCGCGCACCTCCCATTCCTTCACCTATATCACTGTTTTCGTGCACCTCTCATACCTTCCCCTATATCGCCCTGTTTCCCGCACACCTCCCATGGCTTCACCTAGATCGCTGTGTTTTTGCGCACCTCTCCTGTCTTCCCCTATATCACTGTGTTTTCGCGCACCTTCCATAGCATCCCCTATATTGCTGTGCCTTCGCATACCTCCATTAACTTCACCTATATCACCCTGTTTTCGAGCACCTTCTATACCTTCCCCTATATCGCTGTCTTTTCGCGCACATCCCATAGAGTCACCTTTATCGCTGTGTTATTGCTCACCTCTCATAGCTTCCCCTGTTATATTGGGGAATATCACGCTTCCCCGTGATATTAGGGAAGCTATGTGAGTTGCGGGAAAACACAGCAATATAGGAGAAGCTATGAGAGGTGTGCATAAACACAGTGATTTTGGGAAAGCGATGAGAGGTGCAGGAAAACATCGCAATATATGGGAAGCTGTGAGAGGTGTGCGAAAATACGGCGAAAAATGGGAAGCTACGGGAGGTGCGCGAAAACAGAGCGATATAGGGGATGGTATGAGAGGTTCAGGAAAGCACAGCGATATAGGGGACTCTATGGGAGGTGCACGAAAACATGGCGATATAGGAGAAGCTCTGAGACGTGCGCGAAAACGCATCGATAGAGGGGAAGCTACGAGAGGTGTGCGAAAATATCGGCATACATGGTAAGCTATGAGAGGTGTGCAAAAACAGCGATATAGTGGAAGCAGTGGGAGGTATGCGAAAACACAGCAATATAGGGGAAGCTATGAAAGCTGTTTGATAACACAGCGATATAGGGAAAGATGTGAGAGGTGCGCGAAAATGCGGCGTTACCAGGGAAGCTACGAGAGGTGCACGAAAACACATCGATATACTGGCAGGTATGAGAGGTGCACAAAAACAAAACGACATAGGGGTAGGTATGCGAGGTGCACGAAAACACAGCGATATAGGGGAAGCTATGAGAGGTGCCAGAAAACACAGCCGTATATGGGAAGCTACGGGAGGTGCACGAAAACAGAACGATATAGGGGAAGGTATGAGAGGTGCGAGAAGACACAGCGATATTGGGGAAGCTATGGGAGGTGCACAAAAACACAGTGCTTTTGGAGAAGATATGAGAGGTGCACAAAATCACAGCACTATCGGGGAAGCTATGGGAGGTGTGGAAAAACACAGCGATACAAGGGAAGGTATAAGAGGTGCACGAAAACACAGCTATGTTGGAGAATCTATGGGAGGTGCGTGAAAACACAGCGATGTAGGGGAAGCTATGTGAGATGCACCAAAACACGGCAGTATGGGGGAAGATATGAGAGGTGCGCAAAAACACAGCGATTTGGAGAAAGCGATGAGAGGTGCGCGACAAGATCACAATATATGGGAAGCTATGAAAGGTGCGCGAAAACACGGCGAAAAAGGGGAAGCTATGCGAAGTGCATTAAAACACAGCGATATAGGGGAAGGTATGAGCAGTGCGCTAAAACACATCAATATAGTGGAAGTTATGCGAGGTGCGAGAAAACAAGGCGATATAGGAGAAAGTATGAGAGGTGTACGAAAACACAGCGATATATGGGAAGCCATGGGAGGTGTGCGAAAACACAGCGATATGGGGGAAGCGATGCGAGGTGCACGAGAACACATCGATACAGGGGAATCTATGAGAGGTGCGCGAACACATCGACTTAGTTGAAGCTGTGAGAGGTGCGTGAGAACATGGTGATATAGGGGAAGCTATCAGAGGGGAGTGTTATCTGAGCAATATATGGGACGGTATGAGAGGTGCACAAAAACACAGCGATATAGGGGAAGCTATCTGAGGCGCGTGAAAACATAGCGATATAGGGAAAGCTATGAGAGGTGCGCGAAAACGCAGCGATATATGGGAAGCTACGAGAGGTGTGCGAAAATATCGCCATATATGGCAAGCTATTAGAGGTGCGCAAAAACAGCGATATAGCGGAAGCACTGGGAGGTATGCGAAAACACAGCAATATAGGGGAAGCTATGAAAGCTGTTTGATAACACAGCAATATAGGGAAAGATGTGAGAGGCGCGCGAAAATGCGGCGTTACCAGGGAAGCTACGAGAGGTGCGCGAAAACACATCGATATACTGGCAGGTATGAGAGGTGCACAAAAACTAAACGACATAGGGGTAGGTATACGAGGTGCACAAAAACACAGCGATATAAGGGAAGCGATGCAAGGTGCGCGAAAACACAGCGATATAGGGGAAGCGATGTGAGGTGCGCGAAAATACAGTGATATATGGGAAGCTATGAGAGGTGCCAGAAAACACAGCGATATACGGGAAGCTACGGGAGGTGCACGAAAAGAGAGCGATACAGGGGAAGGTATGAGAGGTGCGAGAAAACAAGGCGATATAGGAGAAAGTATGAGAAGTGTACGAAAACACAGCGATATATGGGAATCCATGGGAGGTGTGCGACAACAGAACGATATAGCGGAAGGTAACAGAGGTGCGAGAAGACACAGCGATATTGGGGAAGCTATGGGAGGTGCGCGAAAAGACAGCGATAATGGGAAGGTATGGGAGGTGCGCAAAAACACAGCGCTATGGGGAAGATATGAGAGGTGCACAAAATCACAGCACTATCGGGAAAGCTATGGGAGGTGTGCGAAAACACAGCGATACAAGGGAAGGTATAAGAGGTGCGCGAAAACACAGCTATGTGGGAGAATCTATGGGAGGTGGGAGAATCTATGGGATGTGCGTGAAAACACAGCGATGTAGGGGAAGCTATGTGAGGTGCACCAAAACAGAGCAATATAGGGGAAGGTATGAATGGTGCGCGAAAATGCAGCGATATATGGGAAGCTAGGAGAGGTGCGCGAAAACAGAGCGATATAGGGTAAGGTATGAGAGGTGAGAGAAAACACAGCGATATAGGGGAAGGTATGGGAGGTGCACGAAAGCACAGCAATATAGGGGAAGCTCTGAGACGTGCGAAAACACAGCGATAATGGCATGGTATGGGAAGTGCACGACAACAGAGTGATATAGGGGAAGGTATGAGATGTGCACGAAAACACAGCGATTTGGGAGAAACTATGAGAGGTGCACGAAAACATTGCAATATATGGAAAGCTATGAGAGGTGCACGAGAACACAGTGATATTGGGGAAGGTATGATAGGCATGCGAAAACAGAGCGATGTAGGGGAACCTATGGGAGGTGCATGAAAACGCAGTGATATAATGGAAGGTATGAGAGGTGTGCGAAAACACAGCGATATATGGGAAGCTATGGGAGGTGCACGAAAACAGAGCAATATAGGGGAAGGTATGAGTGGTGCGCGAAAATGCAGCAATACATGGGAAGTTATGGGAGGTGCGTGAAAAGACAGAGATATAGGAGAATGTATGAGAAATGTGTGTAAACACAGAGATGTAGGGGAAGCTATGAGAGGTGCACAAAAACACAGCGATTTCATGAAAGCTATGAGAGGTGCGCGAAACCACAGCGATATAGGGGAAGTTATGAGAGGTGCGAGATCAACACAGCGATATAGGGCAAGCTATGGGAGGTGCACAAAAACAGAGCGATATAGGGGAAGGTATGTGAGGAGTGCGAAAACATGGCGATCTTGGGGAAGGTATGAGAGGTATGCGAAAAAAAGCGTTACAGGGGCAGGTATGAAAGGTGTGCGAAAACACATCGATATACTTGAAGGTATGAGAGGTGCGAGAAAACACAACGATATAGGGGAAGCTATGCGTGGTACGCGAAAACACAGCGATATAGGGGAAGCTATGAGAAGTTCCAGAAAACACAGTGATATAGTGGAAGCTATGAGAGGTGCAAGAAAACACAGCCGTATATGGGAAGCTACGGGGGGTGCACGAAAACAGAGCGATATAGGGGAAGGTATGAGAGGTGCGAGAAAACACGGCGATATATGAAGAAGTATGAGAGGTGCACGAAAACACAGTGATATATGGGAAGCCATGGGAGGTGTGCGACAACAGAGCAATATAAGGGAAGGTATCAGAGGTGTGAGAAGACACAGCAATATAGGGGAAGCTATGGGAGGTGCACGAAAACATGGTGATATAGTGGAAGCTCTGTGAGGAGCGTGTAAACACTGCTATCTAGGGGAAGCTATGAGAGGTTTTTGAAAATATAGCAATATATGGCAAGCTATGAGAGGTGTGCAAAAACATCGCGAAAGCGGAAGCTATGGGAGGTATGCGAAAACACAGCGACATATGGGAAGGTATCAGAGGTGGGCGATACCACAAGATATTGGGGAAGCTATATGAGGTGTGGGAAAACACAGCGATATAGGAGAAGCTGTGAGAGGTGAGAGAAAGCACAGCCATATTGGGAAGCTATGGGAAGTGCACGAAAACACAGCGATAATGGGACGGTATGGGAGGTGCACGACAACAGAGCGATATTGTGGAAGGTTTCAGAGGTGCGAGAAAACACAGCGATATAGGGGAAGCTATGGGAGGTGCGCGAAAACACAGCAATATAGGGGAAGCTCTGAGACGTGTGCGAAAACACAGCGATATAGGGGTAGGTATGCGAGGTGCATGAAAACACAGTGATATATGGGAAGCTATGGGAGGTGCGCGAAAACACGGCGATATAGGCACAACTGTGAGAGGTCAGCAAAAACACAGCGATATAGGGGTAGGTATGCGAGGTGTTCGAGAGGGGAGCGTTATCTCAGCGATATATGGGACGGTATGAGAGGTGCACAAAAACACAGCGATATAGGGGAAGCTATGGGAGGCGCGTGAAGACATAGCGATATAGGGAATGCTATGAGAGGTGCGTGAAAACGCAGCAATATATATCGGAAGCTACGGGAGGTGCGCGAAAACAGAGCATTATATTATAGACCGTCCCATTATCGCTGTGTTTTCGTGCACTTCCCATATCTTCCCCAATATGGCTGTGCTTTCGCGCACCTCTCATAGCTTCTCCCATATTGCTGTGTTTTCCCGCACCCCACATAGCTTCCCCAATATCATTGTGTTTTCGCACACCTCTGATACCTTCCCGTATATCGCTCCGTTTTCGCTCACCTCTTATAGCTTCCCCTAGATCGCCGTGTTTTCGCGCACCTTTCACATCTACCCCTATATCGCTGTGTTATCAAGCAGCTCTCATAGCTTCCCCTATGTGTTTTCGCATACCTCCCATAGCTTCCGGTTTCTCGCTGTTTTCGCACACCTCTCTTAGCTTGCCATATATTGCTATATTTTCGCAAACCTCTCATAGATTCCCCTAGATCGCTGTGTTTTCATGCTCCTCAAAGAGCTTCCCCTATAACGCCGTGTTTTCGTGCACCTCTGATACCTTCCCCTACGTCGCTGTGTTTTCGCGCACCTCTCATACATTCCCCTATATTGCTCTGTATTCGCGCCCCAGCCATTTCTTCCCAAATATCACTGTGTTTCCGTGCACCTCTCATAGCTTCCCTTATATCGTTGTGTTTTCAAGCACCTCGCATAGCTTCTCCTATATCGTCGTGTTTTCCCACACCTCTCACACCTTCAACTATATCGATGTATTTTCGCACACCTCTCGTAGCTTCGCCTATATCGATGTGTTTTTGCGCATGTTTCATACGTTCCCCAATATCGCAGTGTTTTCGCGCACCACTCAGAGCTTCCCCCATATCACTGACTTTTCGCGCACCTCTCATAATTTCACCTATATCGCCGTGTTTTCGCAGACCTTTCATAACTCCCCTATATTGCTGTGTTTTCGCGCACCTCTCATACTTTCTCCCATAACGTCGTGTTTTCACGCACCTCCCATAGCTTCCCCTATATCACTGTGTTTTCTCGTACCCCTCATACCTTCTCCTATATCACTCTGTTTTCTCGCACCTCACATAGCTTCCCATTTTTCGCCGTGTTTTCGCGCACCTCTCATAGCTTCCCATATATTGTGATGATTTTGCACACCTCTCATCGCTATCCCCAAATGCTGTGTTTTTGCGTACCTCTCATATCTTCGCCCATATTGCCGTGATCTGGCGCACCTCGCACAGCTTCCCCTCCATCGTGTGTTTTCACGCACCTCTCATACCTTCACCTATATCGCCGTCTTTCCACGCACCTCCCGTAGCTTCCACTATATTGCTGTGTTTTCTTGTACCTCTCATACCTTCCCCTATATCGCTGTTTTTGTGCACCTCCCATAGCTTCCCATATATTGCTGTGTTTTCGCGCACCTCCCATAGGTTTCCCTACATCGCTCTGTTTTCGAGTGCCTATCCTACCTTCACCTATATCACTGTGTACTCGCGCATCTGTCATAGCATCCCAAATATTGCAATGTTTTTGCGCACCTCTCATCGCTTTCCCCAAATCGCTGTGTTTTTACGTACCTCTCATATCTTCTCCCATATTACCTTCATCTGGCACACCTCGCATAGCTTCCCCTCCATCGCTGTGTTTTCGCGCACCTCTCATACCTTCCCCTATATCACTGTGTTCTCGTGCAGCTCTCATAGTTTTCCATATATTACAATGTTTTCGTGCACCTCCCATAGCTTCCCCCAAATCATTGTGTTTTCACGAACCTCTCATAGCTTCCACTATATCGTTGTGTTTTCGCACACATCACATAGGTCCCCTATATTGTTGTGTTTTCGCGCACCTATCATAACTTCCCCTATATCGCTGTGTTTTTGCTGACCTCTCACAGCTGTGCCTATATCGCCGTGTTTTCACGTACCTCCCATAGCTTCCCATATATCATTGTGTTTTGACACACCTCGCATACCTACCCCTATATCGCTGTGTTTTCGCGCATGTTTCAGAGCTTCCCCTATATTGCTGTGTTTTCGCGCACCACCCATAGTTTCCCCTACATCGCTCTGTGTCGTGCACCTCACATACCGTGCCATTATCACTGTGTTTTCGCGCACTTCCCATAGCTTCCCCAATATGGCTGTGCTTTCCGCACCTCTCATAGTTCTCCTAGATTGCAGTATTTTCCCGCACATCACATAGCTTCACTAATATCATTGTGTTTTCGCACACCTCTGATACCTTCCCGTATATCGCTGTGTTTTCACTCACCTCTTATAGCTTCCCCTAGATCGCAGTGTTTTCGCGCACCTCTCACATCTACCCCTATATCGCTGTGTTATGAAGCAGCTCTTATAGCTTCCACTATATTGCTGTGTTTTCGCATACCTCCCATGGCTTTCGCTATTTCGCTGTTTTCGCACACCTCTCATAGCCTGCCATATATTGCTATATTTTCACAAACCTCTCATAGCTTCCCCTAGATCGCTGTGTTTTCACGCTCCTCACAGAGCTTCCCCTATATCACCATGTTTTCGTGCATTTCCCGTAGCTTCCCTTATTTCGCTGTGTCTTCTCGCACCTCTGTTACCTTCCCTTATATCGCTCCGTTGTCGCAAACCTCCCATGGCTTCCCATATATCGCTGTGTTGTCGTGCACCTCTCATACTTTCTCCTATATCACCTTGTTTTCTCGCACCTCTCATAACTTCTCCTACATCTCTCTGTTTTCGTGCACCTCCCGTAGCTTCCCATATATGGCTGTGTTTTCTTGCACCTCTCATAGCTTCCCCTATATTGCTGTGTTTTCGCGCACCTCACATTGCTTCCCTTCTATCGTTCTGTTTTCGCACACCTCTCATACCTTCTCCCATATCGCTGTGTTTTTGCTGACCTCTCAGAGCTGTGCCTATATGGCCGTGTTTTCGCGCACCTCCCATAGCATCCCCTACATCACTGTGTTTTCTGGCACCTCTTATACCTTCCCCTATATCGCTGTGTTGTCGTGCACCTCTCATACCTTCCCCTAGATCGCCGTGTTTTCGAGCACCTCGCATAACGTCCTCTATGTTGTTGTGTTTTTGTGCACCTCTCATATCTTCCCCTATAGCGCTGTGTTTTTGCGCACCCCCTATACCTTCCCATTATCGATTGTTTTTTCGTGCACCACCCATAGATTTCCCAATATGGCTGTGTTTTTGCGCACCTCTTATACCTTCCCCTGTATCGCTGTGCTTTCGTACACCTCCCATAGCTTCCCCGATATCGCTGTGATTTCACGCGCCTTCCGTAGCTTCCCCGATATCGCTGTGATTTCACGCACCTTCCGTAGCTTCCCCTATATCTCTGTGTTTTCGCGCATCTCAATCCCTGCCCCTATGTCATTTTGTTTTTGTGCAGCTCTCATACCTGCCACTGTATCGATGTGTTTTCACGCACCTCTCGTAGCTTCCTTGGTATCACCGTGTTTTCGCACACCTCTCACATCTTTCCCTATATCGCTGTGTTATCAAACAGCTTTCATAGCTTCCCCTATATTGCTGTGTTTTCGCATACCTCCCACTGCTTCCGCAATATCACTGTTTTTGCACACCTCTCATAGCTTGCCATATATGGCAATATTTTCACACACCTCTCATAGCTTCAGTTGGATCGCTGTGTTTTCACGCACCTCACATAGCGTCCCCTATATTGCCATGTTTTCGCACACCTCTCATAGCTTCCCCAATATCGCTGTGTTTTCTCGCACTTCAGCTACCTTCCCCTATGTCTCTCAATGTTGTGCACCTCCCCTGGCTTCCCATATATCGCTGTGTTTTCGCGCACCCCTCATACCTTCCCCTACATCGCTGTGTTTTCGCACACTTCTCATAGTTTCTCCCATAACGCCGTGTTTTCACGCACCTCCCATAGCTTCCCCTATATCGCTGTGTTTTCTTGAACCTCTCATACCTTCCCCTATATCTCGTCGTGTTTTCGCGCACCTCTCATAGCTTCCCATATATTGCGATGCTTTCACGCACCTCTCATCGCCATCCGCAAATCGCTGTGGTTTTGCGTACCTCTCATATCTTCTTCCATATTGCCGTCATCTGGCGTACCTCGCATAGCTTCCCTTCCATCGCTCTGTTTTCGTGCACATCCCATAGCTTCCCATATATCGCTATGTTTTCGCGCACCTCTCATACCTTCCACTATCTCGCTGCGTTTCCGCGCACCTCTCGTAACTTCCCCTATATCGATGTATTTTCACGCACCTCTCATAACTTCCCCTATATCGCTGTGGTTTCATACACCTCCCATAGGTTCCCCAACATCACTCTGTTTTCGAGTGCCTATCCTACCTTCACCTATATCACTGTGTACTCGCGCACCTGTCATAGCTTCCCATATATTGCGATATTTTTGCACACCTCTCATCGCTATCCCCAAATCGCTGTGTTTTTACGTACCTCTCATATCTTCTCCCATATTACCTTCATCTGGCGCATCTCGCATAGCTTCCCCTCCATCGCTGTGTTTTCGCACACCTCTCATACCTTCTCCTACATCGCTCTGTTTTCGAGTGCCTATCATACCTTCCCCATATCACTGTGTTCTCGTGCACCTCCCATAGCTTCCCCCAAATCGCTGCGTTTTCACGCACCTCTCATAGCTTCCACTATATCGTTGTGTTTTCGCACAACTGGCATAGCTTCCCATGTATCATTGTGTTTTGATACACCTCGCATACATACCCCTATATCGCTGTGTTTTCGCGCATGTTTCAGAGCTTCCCCTATATTGCTGTGTTTTCACGCACCTCCCATAGCTTCCCCTATATCGCTGTGTTTTCACGCACCTCTGAAACCTTCTCCTATATCACTCTGTTGTCGTGCACCTACCGCACCGTGCCATTATCGCTGTGTTTTCGTGCACTTCCCATAGCTTCTCCAATATGGCTATGCTTTCGTGCACCTCTCATAGCTTCTCCTAGATTGCAGTATTTTCCCGCACATCGCTGTGTTATCAAACAGCTCTCATAACTTCCCCTATATTGCTGTGTTTTCGCATACCTCCCATAGCTTTCGCTTTTTCGCTGTTTTCGCACACATCTCATACCCTGCCATATACTGCTATATTTTCGCAAAACTCTCATAGCTTCCCCTAGATCGCTATGTTTTCACGCTCCTCACAGAGCTTCCCCTATATCGCCATGTTTTCGTGCACCTCCCATAGCTTCCCCTATTTCGCTGTGTCTTCTCGCACCTCTGTTACCTTCCCCTATATCGCTCCGTTGTCGCAAACCTCCCATGGCTTCCCCTATATCGCTGTGTTTTCGTGCACCTGTCATGCTTTCTCCTATATCACCTTGTTTTCGCGCACCTCTCATACCTTCAGGTATATCGATGTGTGTTTGCGCACCTTCCATAGCTTACCCTATATCACTGTGTTTTCTGGCACGTCTCATAGCTTCCCCTATGTCGCTGTGTTTTCGCGCACCTCTCATACCTTCCCCTAGATCGCCGTGTTTTCGCGCACCTCGCATAACGTCCCCTATGTTGTTGTGTTTTTGTGCACCTCTCATACCTTCCCCTACATCTCTCTGTTTTCGAGTGCCTATCATACCTTCCCCTATATCACTGTGTTCTCGTGCAGCTCTCATAGCTTTCCATATATTGCAATGTTTTCACACACCTCTCATAGCTTCCACTATATCGTTGTGTTTTCGCACACCTCGCATAGGTCCCCTATATTGCTTTGTTCTCGCGCACCTCTCATACCTTCCCCTATATCGCTCTGTTTTTGCTGACCTCTCACAGCTGTGCCTATATCGCCGTGTTTTCGTGCACCTCCCATATCTTCACATATATCACTGTGTTTTCACACACCTCGCATACCTACCCCATATCGTTGTGTTTTCGCGCATGTTTCAGAGCTTCCCCTATATTGCTGTGTTTTCGCGCACCTCCCATAGCTTCCCCTATATCGCTGTGTCTTCTCGCACCTCTGTTACCTTCCCCTATATCGCTCCATTGTCGCAAACCTCCCATAGCTTCCCATATATCACTGTGTTTTCGTACACCTCTCATACTTTCTCCTATATCACCTTGTTTTCGCGCACTTCTCATAACTTCAGGTATATCGATGTGTGTTTGCCCACCTTCCATAGCTTCCCCTATATCACTGTGTTTTCTGGCACCTCTCATAGCTTCCCCTATATCGCTGTGTTTTCGCGCACCTTTCATACTTTCTCCTATATCACTTTGTTTTCGTGCACCTCTCATAACTTCAGGTATATCAATGTGTGTTTGCCCACCTTCCATAGCTTCCCCTATATCACTGTGTTTTCTGGCACCTCTCATAGTTTCCCCTATATCGCTGTGTTTTCGCGCACCTCTCATACTTTCCCCTAGTCGCCGTGTTTTCGCGCACCTCGCATAATGTCCACTATGTTGTTGTGTTTTTGTGCACCTCTCATACCTTCCCCTGTATCACTGTGTTTTCTCGCACCTCTCATAACTTCCCCTATATCGATGTGTTTTCGCGCACCTCTCATACCTACCCCTATGTCGTTTTGTTTTTGTGCACCTCTCATACCTGCCACTGTATTGATGTGTTTTCGCGCACCTCTCGTAACTTCCCTGGTATCACTGCGTTTCCGCGCACCTCTCACATCTTTCCCTTTATCGCTGTGTTACCAAACAGCTTTCATAGCTTCCCCTGTATTGCTGTGTTTTCGCATACCTCCCACTGCTTCCGCTAAATCGCTGTTTTTGCACACCTCTCATAGCTTCCCCAAGATCGCTGTGTTTTCACGCACCTCACATAGCGTCCCTTATATTGCCATGTTTTCGCACATCTTCCATAGCTTCCCCTATATCGCTGTCTTTTCTCGCACTTCTGCTACCTTCCCCTAAGTCTCTCTGTTGTCGTGTACCTCCCCTGGCTTCCCATATATCGCTGAGTTTTCGTACAACCCTCATACGTTCCCCTACATCGCTGTGTTTTCGCGCACCTCTCATAGCTTCCCATATATTTCGATGTTTTCGCGCACCTCTCATCGCTCTCCCCAAATCGCTGTGTTTTTGCGTCCCTTCCATATTATCTCACATATTGCCGTCATCTGGCGCACCTCGCATAGCTTCCCCTCCATCCTTGTGTTTTCGTTCACCTCTCATACCTTCCTCTACATCGCTCTGTTTTCGAGTGCCTATCATACCTTCCCCTATATCACTGTGTTCTCGTGCAGCTCTCATAGCTTTCCATATATTGCAATGCTTTCGTGCACCTCTCATAGCTTCCCCCAAATCACTGTGTTTTCACGCACCTCTCATAGCTTCCAGTATATCTCTGTGTTTTCGCACACCTCGCATAGGTCCCCTATGTTGTTGTGTTTTCGCGCACCTCTCATACCTTCCCCTATATCACTGTGTTTTTGCTAACCTCTCACAGCTGTGCCTATATCGCCGTGTTTTCGCGCACCTCCCATAGCTTCCCATATATCACTGTGTTTTCACGCACCTCGCATACCTACCCCTATATCGCTGTGTTTACGCGCTCGTCTCAGAGCTTCCCCTATATTGCTGTGTTTCCACGCACCTCCCATAGATTCCCCTATATCGCTGCGTTTTCACGCACCTCTGAAACCTTCCCCTATATCGCTCCGTTGCTGTGCACCTCCCATACCGTCCCATTATCGCCCTGTTTTCGTGCACTTCCCATAGCTTCCCCAATATGGCTGTGCTTCCGAGCACCTCTCATAGCTTCTCCTCGATTGCAGTATTTTCCTGCACATCACATAGCTTCCCCAATATCATTGTGTTTTCACACAACTCTGATACCTTCCCGTATATAGCTGTTTTTTCGCTCACCTCTTATAGCTTCCCCTAGATCACCGTCCTTTCGCGCACCTCTCACATCTACCCCTATATCGCTGTGTTATGAAACAGCTCTCATAGCTTCCCTTATATTGCTGTGTTTTTGCATACCTCCCATAACTTTCGCTTTCTCGCTGTTTTGGCACACCTCTCATAGCTTGCCATATATTGCCATATTTTCGCAAACCTCTCATAGCTTCCCCTAGATCACTGTGTTTTCACTCTCCTCACAGAGCTTCCGCTATATCGCCATGTTTTCGTACACCTCCCATAGCTTCCCCTATTTCGCTGTGTCTTCTCGCACCTCTGTTACGTTCCCCTATTTCGCTCCGTTGTCGCAAACCTCCCATGGCTTCCCATATATCGCTTGTGTTTTCGTGCACCTCTCATACTTTCTCCTATATCGCCTTGTTTTCTTGCATCTCTCATACCTTCCCCTATGTCGCTCTGTTTTCGTGCACCTCCCGTATCTTCCCATATATCACTGCGTTTTCGCGCACCTCTCATAGCTTTCCCTATATCGCTATGTT
This sequence comes from Mobula birostris, assembly GCF_030028105.1. Taxonomy (NCBI): domain Eukaryota; kingdom Metazoa; phylum Chordata; class Chondrichthyes; order Myliobatiformes; family Myliobatidae; genus Mobula; species Mobula birostris. The sequence continues at coordinate 56,957 of NW_027278274.1, forward strand.
TTCGCGCACCTCCCATAGCTTCCCCTATATCGCTGTGTTTTTGTGCACCTCTCATACCGTCCCATATATTGCTCAGATAACACTCCCCTCTGATAGCTTCCCCTATATCACCATGTTCTCACGCACCTCTCACAGCTTCAACTAAGTCGATGTGTTCGCGCACCTCTCATAGCTTCCCCTGTATCGATGTGTTCTCGTGCACCTCTCATCCCTTCCCCTATATCACTGCGTTTTCGCGCAGCTCTCATAGCTTCCCCTATATCGCTGCGTTTCCGCGCACTTCTCGTAGCCTCGCCTATGTCGATGTATTTTCACTCATCTCTCATAAATTCCCCAATATCGCTGTGTTTTCATGCACCTCCCATAGGTTCCCCTACATCGCTGTGTTTTCGCGTGCCTATCATACCTTCCCCAATATCACTGTGTTCTCGTGCACCTCTCATAGCTTTCCATATATTGCAATGTTTTCGTGCACCTCTCATTGCTTCCACCAAATCACTGTTTACGCGCACCTCTCATAGTTTCCCCTGTACCGCTGTGTTTTCGCACACCTCACATCGTTCCCCTATATTCCTCTGTTTTTGCGCACCTCTCATACCTTCCCCTAAATCGCTGTGTTTTTGCTGACCTCTCACAGGTGTGCCTATATCGCCGTGTTTTCGCGCACCTCCCATAGCTTCCCATATATCACTGTTTTCACGCACCTCGCATACCTACCCCTATATCGCTGTGTTTTCGCGCACATCTCAGAACATCCCGTATATTGCAGTGTTTTCGCGCACCTCCCATAGCTTCCCCTATATCGCTGTGTTTTCTCGCACCTCTGAAACCTTCTCCTATATCGCTCTGTTGTCGTGCACCTCCCATACCGTCCCATTATCGCTGTGTTTTCGTGCACTTCCCATAGCTTCCCCAATATGGCTGTGCTTTCGCGCACCTCTCATAGCTTCTCCTATATTGCTGTGTTTTCCCGCACCTCACATAGCTTCCCCAATATCATTGTGTTTTCGCCTCTGATACCTTCTGATACCTTCCCGTATATTGCTGTGTTTTTGCTCACCTCTTATAGCTTCCCCTAGATCGCTGTCTTTTCGCGTACCTCTCACATCTACCCCTATATCGCTGTGTCATGAAGCAGCTCTCTAGCTTCCCCTATATTGCTGTGTTTTTGCATACCTCCCATAGCTTCCGCTTTCTCGCTGTTTTCGCACACCCCTCATAGCCTGCTATATATTGTTATATTTTCACAAACCTCTCATACCTTCCCCTAGATCGCTGTGTTTTCACACTCCTCACAGAGCTTGCCCTATATCGCCATGTTTTCATGCACCTCCCATAGCTTTCCCTATATCGCTGTGTCTTCTCGCACCTCTGTTACCTTCCCTTATATCGCTCCGTTGTCACACACCTCCCATGGCTTCCCCTATATCGCTGTGTTTTCGTGCATCTCTCATACTTTCTCCTATATCGCCTTGTTTTCTCGCACCTCTCATACCTTCCCCCATATCGCTCTGTTATTATGCACCTCCCATAGGTTCCCCTACATCGCTGTGTTTTCTGGCACCTCTCATAGCTTCCCCTATATCGTTGTGCTTTCGCGTACCTCGCATCGCTTCCTCTATATCGTTTTTTTTTCGCGCACCTCTCATACCTTCAGGTACATCGATGTGTGTTTGTGCACCATCCATAGTTTCCCCTATATCACTTTGTTTTCTGGCACTTCTTATAGCTTCCCCTATATCGCTGTGTTTTCGCGCACCTCTCATACCTTCCCCTATATCGCCGTGTTTTCGCGCACCTCCCATAGCTTCCCATATATCACTGTATTTTCATGCACCTCGCATACCTACCCCTATATCGCTGTGTTTTCGCGCACGTCTCAGAGCATCCCGTATATTGCTGTGTTTTCGCGCACTTCCCATAGCTTCACCTATATCGCTGTGTTTTCGTGCACTTCCCATAGCTTCCCCAATATGGCTGTGCTTTCGCGCACCTCTCATAGCTTCTCCTATATTGATGTATTTTCCCGCACCTCACATAACTTCCCCAATATCATTGTGTTTTCACACACCTCTGATACCTTCCCGTATATCACTGTGTTTTCGCTCACCTCTTATAGTTTCCCCTAGATTGCAGTCTTTTCGCGTACCTCTCACACCTACCCCTATATCGCTGTGTCATGAAGTAGCTCTCATAGCTTCCCCTATATTGCTGTGTTTTTGCATACCTCCCATAGCTTCCGCTTTTTTGTTGTTTTCGCACACCCCTCATAGCCTGCCATATATTGCTATATTTTCACAAACCTGTCATACCTTCCCCTAGATCGCTGTGTTTTCACGCTCCTCACAGAGCTTGCCCTATATCGCCATGTTTTCATGCACCTCCCATAGCTTCCCCTATATCGCTGTGTCTTCTCGCACCTTTGTTACCTTCCCCTATATTGCTCCGTTGTCACACACCTCCCATGGCTTCCCCTATATCGCTGTGTTTTCGCGCACCTCTCATACCTTCAGGTACATCGATGTGTGTTTGCGCACCATCCATAGCTTCCCCTATATCACTTTGTTTTCTGGCACCTCTCATAGCTTCCCCTATATCGCTGTGTTTTCGCGCACCTCTCATACCTTCCCCTAGATCGCCATGTTTCACGCACCTCGCATACCTTCCCCTATGTCCTGTTTTTGTCCTCTTCTCATACCTTCCCCTGCATCGATGTGTTTTTGCGCACCTTTCATACCTGCCCCTATAACGCGTTTTTCGCAGACCTTTCATAGCTTCCCCTACATCTCTGTGTTTTCGCGCATTTCTGATTTCTTCTCCTATATCTCCGTCTTTTCACGCACCTCGCATAGCTTCCACTATATTGCTGTGTTTTCTTTCACCTCTGATACCTTCCCCTATATCGCTCTGTTTTCGCGTACCTCTCGTAGCTTCCCATATATCGCTGCGTTTTCGCGCACCTCTCACATCTTTCCCTATGTCGCTGTGTTATCGAGCAGCTTTCATAGCTTCCCCTATCCCGCTGTGTTTTCGCATACCTCCCATAGCTTCCCCTATATTGCTGTGTTTTTCCATACCTCCCATAGCTTCCACTATATCGCTATGTTTTCTTTCACCTCTCATAACTTCTCCTATATTGCTATGTTTTCGCGCACCTCTCATACACTCTCCTTCATCGCTGTGTTTTAGCGCACCTCTCTTACCTTCAATGATATCACTGTGTTCTCGCGCATGTCCCATACCATAAGACCATAAGGAGCAGAAGTAGGCCATTCGGCCCATTGAGTCTGCTCCGCCATTTTATCATGAGCTGATCCATTTTCTCCTATTTAGTCCCACTCCCCCGCCTTCTCACCATAACTTTTGATGCCCTGGCTACTCAGATACCTATCAATCTCTGCCTTAAATACACCCAATAACTTGGCCTCCACTGCTGCCCGTGGCAATAAATTCCATAGATTCACCACCCTCTGACTAAAAAAATTTCTTCGCATTTCTGTTCTGAAAGGGCGCCCTTCAATCCTTAAGTCATACCCTCACGTACTAGACTCCCCCATCATGTGAAACAACTTTGCCACATCCACTCTGTCCATGCCTTTTAACATTCGAAATGTTTCTATGAGGTCTCCCCTCATTCTTCTAAACTCCAAAGAATACAGTCCAAGAGCCGACAAATGTTCCTCATATGTTAACCCTCTCATTCCCGGAATCATTCTAGTGAATCTTCTCTGTACCCTCTCCAACGTCAGCACATCATTTCTTAAATAAGGAGACCAAAACTGCCCACAGTACTCCAAGTGAGGTCTCACCAGTGCCTTATAGAGCCTCAACATCACATCCCTGCTCCTATACTCTGTTCCTCTAGAAATGAATGCCAACATTGCATTCACCTTCTTCACTACTGACTCAACCTGGAGGTTAACTTTAAGGGAATCCCATACAAGCACTCCCAAGTCCCGTTGCATCTCAGAACTTTGAATTCTTTCCCTATTTAAATAATAGTCTGCCCGTTTATTTTTTCTGCCAATGTGCATAACCATACATTTTCCAACATTGTACTTCATTTGCCACTTCTCTGCCCATTCTTCCAATCTATCCAAGTCTCTCTGCAGACTCTCCGCTTCCTCAGCACTACCAGCCCCTCCACCTACCTTCGTATCGTCAGCAAACTTAGCCACAAAGCCATCTATTCCATAACCCAAATCGTTGATGTACAATGTAAAAAGAAGCAGCCACAACACTGATCCCTGTGGAACACCACTGGTAACCGGCAGCCAACCAGAATAGGATCCCTTTATTCCCACTCTCTGCTTCCTGCCAATCAGCCAAAACTCTATCCACATATGTAACTTCCCTGTAATTCCATGGGCTCTTATCTTGTTAAGATATATATACATATATATATATATATATATATATATATATATATATATATATCTTCCGCTATATCGTTGTTTTCACACACCTCTCATAGCTTGCCATCTATGGCGATGTTTTCGCACACCTCTCATAAATTCCCCTAGATCGCTGTGTTTTCGCGCACCTCACATAGCGTCTCCTAGATCGCCATGTTTTCGCACACCTCCCATAGCTTCCCATATATATCGCTATGTTTTCTCACTCCTCTGATACCTTCCCCTATATCGCTCTGTTGTCATGCACTTCCCATGGCTTCCCATATATCGCTGTGTTTTCGTGCACCACTCATACCATCCCCTACATCGCTGTGTTTTTGTCCACCTCTCATACTTTCTACTGTAATGCCGTGTTTTCACACACCTCCCATAGCTTCCACTGTATCGCTGTGTTTTCTTTCACCTCTCATACCTTCCCCTATATCGCTCTGTTTCCGCGCACCTCTTGTAGCTTTCCCTATATCGCTATGTTTTCGCGCACTTCCCATAGCTTCCCATATATCGCTGAGATAACGCTCCTCTCTCATAGCTTCCCCTATATCGCCGTGTTTTCACGCACCTCTCATAGCTTCCCCTATATCGCTGTGATTTCGCGCACCTCGCATACCTTCCACTATATCTTTGAGTTTTTGCGCACCTCTCATACCTTCCACTATATCGATGTGTTCGCGCACCTCTCGAAGCTTCCCCTGTATTGATGTGTTCTCGCGCACCTCTTATCCCATCCCCTATAGCGCCGTGTTTTCGCGCACCTCTCATAGCTTCCCCTATATCGATGTGTTTTTGCGCACCTCGCAAACCGGCCCCTATGTCGTTGTGTTTTTGTGCACCTCTCATACCTTCCACTATATCGATGTGATTTTGCGCACCTCTCGTAGCTTCCCCTGTATCAATGTGTTTTCGCGCACCTCTCATAACTGCCCTTATAACGCGTTTTCTCTCAGGCCTCGCATTGATTCCCCTATATCGCTATGTTTTTGCGCACCTCATATACCTTCCACTATGTCGATGTGTTTTCGCACACTTCTCATACCTTCCCCTATATCGCTGTGTTTTCACGCATCTCGCATAGCTTCCCCTTTTTCACCGTGTTTTCGCGCACCTCTCATATCTTCCCCCATATTGCCGTGTTCTGGTCCACCTCACCTAGCTTCCTCTACATCGCTGTGCTTTCGCGCACCTCCCATAGATTCCCCAATATGGCTGTGTTTTCGTGCACCTCTTATACCTTCCCCTGTATCGCTGTGCACTCGCACACCTCCCATAGCTTCCCCGACATCGCTGTGATTTCGCACAACTCCCGTGGCTTCCCCTATATCGCTGTGTTTTTGCGCACCTCACATTCCTTCCTCTATATCGTTGTGTTTTCGCCACCTCTCATACCTCCCCTATATCGCTGTGTTTTCACGCATCTCCCATAACTTCCCATTTTTCGCCATGTTTTCGCGCACCTCTCATAGCTTCCCATATATTGCAATGTTTTCCCGCACCTGTCACTCTTTCCCCAAATCACTGTGTTTTTGCGCACCTCTCGTAGCTTCTCCTATATCGCTGTGTTTTCCCGCGCCTCCCATGGCTTCCCCAATATCATTGTGTTTTTGCTCACCTCTGATACCTTCCCCTATATTGCCGAGTTTTCGCGAACCTCTCACATCTTTCCCTATATCACTGTGTTATCAAACAGCTTTCATGGCTTCCCATATATTGCTGTGTTTTCGCATACCTCCCACTGCTTCTGCCATATCGCTGTTTTCGCACACAGCTTCCCCTATATCGCTGTGTTTTCGCGCACCTCTCATACCTTCCCCTAGATCGCCGTGTTTTCACGCACCTCGCATACCTTCCCCTATGTCGTGTTTTTGTCCTCCTCTCATACCTTCCCCTGTATCAATGTGATTTTGCGCACCTCTCGTAGCTTCCCCTGTATCGATGTGTTTTCGCGCACCTCACATAACTGCCCCTATAACGCGTTTTCTCTCAGACCTCTCATTGATTCCCCTATATCGCTATGTTTTTGCGCACCTCACATACCTTCCATTATGTCGATGTGTTTTCGCGCACTTCTCATACCTTCCCCTATATCGCTGTGTTTTCACGCATCTCGCATAGCTTCCCCTTTTTCACCGTGTTTTCGCGCACCTCTCATATCTTCCCCCATATTGCCGTGTTCTGGTACACCTCACCTAGCTTCCTCTACATCGCTGTGCTTTCGCGCACCTCCCATAGATTCCCCAATATGGCTGTGTTTTCGTGCACCTCTTATACCTTCCCCTGTATCGCTGTGCACTCGCACACCTCCCATAGCTTCCCCGACATCGCTGTGATTTCGCACAACTCCCGTGGCTTCCCCTATATCGCTGTGTTTTCGCGCACCTCGCATTCCTTCCTCTATATCGCTGTGTTTTCACGCACCTCTCATACCTTCCAATATATCGATGTGTTTTCGCCACCTCTCATACCTCCCCTATATCGCTGTGTTTTCACGCATCTCCCATAACTTCCCATTTTTCCCCGTGTTTTCGCGCACCTCTCATAGCTTCCCATATATTGCAATGTTTTCCCGCACCTGTCACTCTTTCCCCAAATCACTGTGTTTTTGCGCACCTCTCGTAGCTTCTCCTATATCGCTGTGTTTTCCCGCGCCTCCCATGGCTTCCCCAATATCATTGTGTTTTTGCTCACCTCTGATACCTTCCCCTATATTGCCGAGTTTTCGCACACCTCTCACATCTTTCCCTATATCACTGTGTTATCAAACAGCTTTCATGGCTTCCCATATATTGCTGTGTTTTCGCATACCTCCCACTGCTTCCGCTATATCGCTGTTTTTGCACACCTCTCATAGCTTGCCATATATAGCGATATTTTCGCACACCTCTCATAACTTCCCTTAGATCGCTGTGTTTTCACGCACCTCCCATAGTGTCCCCTATATCTCTCTGTTGCCGTGCACCTCCCCTGGCTTCCCATATATCGCTGTGTTCTCGCGCACCCCTCATACCTTCCCCTACATCTCTGTGTTTTCACGCATTTCTCATAGATTCTCCTATATCTCGGTCTTTTCACGCACCTCCCATAGCTTCCACTATATTGCTGTGTTTTCTTGCCCCTCTCATACCTTCCCCTATATCGTTCTGTTTTCGTGCACCCCCATAGCTTCCCATCTATCATTGTGTTTTCACGCACCTCTCATACCTTCCACTATATCGCTGTGTTTTCGCGCACCTCTCGTAGCCTCCCCTATATCGGTGTTTTCGCGCACCGCTCACAACTTCGCCTATATCGCTGTGTTTTCATGCACCTCCCATAGGTTTACCTACATCGCTGTGTATTTGCATGCCTATCATACCCTCCCCTCTGTTGATGTGTTTTCGTGCACCTCTCATAGCTTTCCATATATTGCATTGATTTCACGCACCTCTCATAGCTTCCCCCAAATCGCGGTGTTTTCATGCACCTCTCATACCTTCCCCTATATCGCTGTGTTTTTGCTGACCTTTCACAGCTGTGCCTATATCGCCGTGTTTTCGCGAACCTCCCATAATTTCACATATAGCACTGTGTTTTCAAGCACCTCGCATACCTACCCCTATATTGCTGTGTTTTCTCGCACCTCCCATAGCTTCCCCTGTATCGCTGTGTTTTCTCTCACCTCTGAAACCTTCCCCTATATCGCTGTGTTGTCGTGCACCTCCCATAACTTCCCCTACATTGCTGTGTTTTCGCGCACCACTTATAGCTTCCCCAATATGGCTGTGTTGTCGCGCACGTCTCATACCTTCCCCTGTATCGCTGTGTTTTCGCACACCTCCCATAGCTTCCCTAATATCATTGTGTTTTCGCACACCTCTGATACATTCCCCTATATCGCTGTGTTTTCGCGCACCTCTCACATTTTCCACTATATCGCTGTGTTATCGAGCACCTCTCATACCTTCCCCTGCATCGCTGTGTTTTCGCTCACCTCTCATAGCTTGCCATATATGGCGATGTTTTCGCACACCTCTCATAACTTCCCGTAGATCGCTGTGTTTTCGGGCATCTCACATAGCGTCTCCTATATCGCCACATTTTCGCACACCTCCCATAGCTTCCCCAATATCGCTGTGTTTTCTCACTCCTCTGATACTTTCCACTATATCACTCTGTTGTCATGCACTTCCCATGGCTTCACAAATATCGCTGTTTTTTTGTGCACTACTCATACCTTCCCCTACATCGCTGTGTTTTCGTGCACCTCTCATAATTTCTACTATAATGCCGTGTTTTCACACACCTCCCATAGCTTCCACTATATTGCTGTGTTTTCTTTCACCTCTCATACCTTCCCCTATATCGCTCTGTTTTCGCGCACCTCTCGTAGCTTCCCATATATCGCTGCGTTTTCACGCACCTCTCATAGCTTTCCCTATATCACTGTGTTTTTGTGCACCTCTCATACCGTCCCATATATCGCTCAGATAACGCTCACCTCCCATAGCATCCCCTATATCGCTGTGCCTTGCGCACCTCTCATACAGTCCCCTATATTGTCGTATTTTCGCGCACCTCTCACAGCTTCCCCTATATCGCCATGTTTTCATACAAATCTCTTACCGTCCCCTATATCGCCCTGTTTTCGAGCACCTCCCATACCTTCCCCTGTATCGCTGTGTTTTCGCTGCACCTCTCATACCTTACTCTATATCGATGTGTTTTCACGCAATTCTCATACCTTCCCCTATATCGCTGTATTTTCATACACCTCCCATAGCTTCCCTTTTTTCACCATGTTTTCGTGCACCTCTTTTAGCTTCCCATATATTGCGATGTTTTCGGATACCTCTCATCGCTTTCCCCAAATCGCTGTGTTTTTGCGCACCTCCCATAGATTCCCCAATATGGCTGTGTTTTCATGCATCTCTTATACCTTCCCCTGTTTAGCTGTGTTTTCGCACACCTCCCATAGCTTAGCCGATACCGCTGTGATTTTGTGCACCTCTCATATCTTACCCTATAGTGCTGTGTTTTTGCGCACCTCCCATACCTTCCCATTATCGCTGTGTTTTCGAGCACCTCCCATAGATTCCCCTATATCGCTGTGTTTTCTCGTAGCTCTCATAGCTTCCCCTATATTGTTGTGTTTTCGCGCACCTTGCATAGCTTCCCCTATATCGTTGTGTTTTCGCGCACCTCTCATACCTTCAAGTATATCGATGTGTGTTTGCGCACCTTCCATAGCTTCCTCTATATCTCTGTGTTTTCGCGCTCCTCGCATACCTACCCCTATGTCGTTTTGTTTTTGTGCACCTCTTATACCTTCCACTATATCGATGTGTTATTGCGCACCTCTCGCAGCTTCCCTAGTATCGATGTGTTTTGGCGCACTTCTCATACCTGCCCCTATGACGCGTGTTTTTGCAGACCTCTGATAGCTTCCCATATATCGTTGTATTTTCGCGCACCTCTCACACCTTCCACTGTATCGATGTGTTTTCACGAATCTCCCATAGCGTCCCATTTTTCGCCATGTTTTCGCGCACCTCTCATAGCTTTCCATATATTGCAATGTTTTCGTGCACCTCTCATAGCTTCCCCCAAATTGCTGTGTTTTCACGCACCTCTCATACATTCTCTTATATCTTCGTCTTTTCACTCACCTCCCATAGCTTCCACTATATCGCTCTGTTTTCTTGCACCTCCCATAGCTTCCCATATGTCGCTGTGTTTTCATGCACCTCCCATAGGTTCCCCAACATCGCTGTGTTTTCGCGTGCCTATCATAACCTCTCCTGTGTTGCTGTGTTCTCGTGCACCTGTCATAACTTTCCATATATTGTATTGATTTCGCGCACCTCTCATCGCTTTCCCCAAATAGCTGTGTTTTTGAGCACCTCTCATATCTTCCCCCATATTGCCGTGCTCTGGTGCACCTCACATAGCTTCCCCTACATCACTGTGTTTTCGCGCACCTTCCATAGATTCCCCAATGTGGCTATGTTTTTGTACACCTCTTATACCTTCCCCTGTATCACTGTGATTTCGCACACCTCCCATAGCTTCCCCGATATCGCACACCTCCCATAGCTTCCCCGATATCGCTGTGATTTCGTGCACCCCTCTTATCTTCCCCTATAGCGCTGTGTTTTTGCGCACCTCCCATACCTTCCCATTATCACTGTCTTTTCGCGAACCTCCCATAGATTCCCCAATATGGCTTTTTTTTCGCACACTCCTTATACCTTCCCCTGTATCGCTGTGCTTTAGCACACCTCACATAGCTTCCCCTATATCGTTGTGATTTCGCGAACCTCTCATACCTTCAAGTATATCGATGTGTGTTTGCGCACCTTCCATAGCTTCCCCTATATCGCTGTGTTTTCGTGCAACTCGCATACCTACCCCTATATCGTTTTGTTTTTGTGCACCTCTCATACCTTCCATATATCAATGTGTCTTCGCGCAGCTCTCGTAGCTTCCCTGATATCGATGTGTTTTCGCACACCTCTCATACCTACCCCTATAACGCGTGTTTTTGCAGACCTCTCATAGCTTCCCCTGTATCGCTGTTTTTTCGCACACCTCCCATAGCTTCCCCTATATTGCTGTGTTTTTGCGCACCTCAGATAGCGTCCCTATATATTCATGTTTTCGTACACCTCCCATAATTTCTCCTATATCACCGTCTTTTCTCACTCCTCTGATATCGTCCCCTATATCACTCTGTTGTCGTGCACTTCCCATGGCTTCCCATATATCGCTTTGTTTTCGTGTACTACTCATATCTTCCCCTATATCACTGTGTTTCCATGCACCTCCCATAGGTTCCCCTACATTGCTGTATTTTCACGGGCCTATCATACCTTCCCCTATATCATTGTGTTCTCGTGCACCTCTCATAGCTTTCCATATATTGCAATGTTTTCGTGCACCTCTCTTAGCTTCCCCCAAATCGCTGTGATTTTGTGCACCTCACATACCTTCCCCTATGTCGTTGTGTATTTGTGCACCTCTCATACCTTCCCCTATATCGCTGTGATTTCGTGCACCTCTCATAGCTTTCCTAAAATGGTTGTGCTTTTGCACACCTCTCATAGCTTCCCCTATATCGCTGTGTTTTTGTGCACCTCTCATACCATCCAATATATCGCTGAGATAACGCTCCCCTCTCATAGCTTCCCCTATATCGCCATGTTTTCACGCACCTCGCATACTTTCCGCTATATCGTTGAGTTTTTGCGCACCTCTCATACCTTCCACTATATCGATGTGTTCACGCACCTCTCGTAGCTTCCCCTGTATCGATGTGTTTTCGTGTACCTCTCATACCTGCCCATATAACGTGTTTTCTCGCAGATCTCTCATAGCTTCCCCTATATCGCTGTGTTTACGCGTTCCTCGCATATCTTCCACTTTATCGATGTGTTTTCGCGCACTTCTCATACCTTCCCCTATATCGCTGTGTTTTCATGCACCTCGCATAGCTTCCCTTTTTTCACCGTGGTTTCGCGCACCTCTCATAATTTCCCATATATTGCGATGTTTTCGCGCACCTCTCATCGCTTTCCCCAAATCGCTGTCTTTTTGCGCACTTCTCACATCTACCCCCATATATTTTTGTTCTGGTGCTCCTCACATAGCATCCCCTACATTGTTGTGTTTTCGCGCACCTCCAATAGATTCCCCAATATGGCTGTGTTTTCATGCTCCTCCCATAGCTTCCAGTTATCGCTGTCTTCTGTCTCTGTATCTTGTTTTACGGCGGTTGGCATCCAGCTTAATGGTGCATTACCGCCACCCTCTGCTCCAGAATGTGCACTAGACATACATTCTAAATCCCTTCACCCAATCACACACACATATATATACAAACCTACACTTCACCCTCCCATCTTTGACCATCCTAGTATCCTATTCCTGTTTATTCGTCATATTCTATAAAAAACCCCTGTACCCCTTAAAAACGCTAAAATCGCTGTCTTTTCCCAAACCTCCCATAGATTCCTCAATATGGCTGTGTTTTCGCGCACCCCTTATACCTTACCCTGTATTGCTGTGCTTTAGCACACCTCATATAGCTTCCCCGATATTGCTGTGATTTCGCGCACCTCCTGTAGCTTCCCCTATATCACTGTGTTTTCTTGCACCTCTCATAGCTTCCCCTATATTGCTGTGTTTTCGCGCACCTTGCAGAGCTTCCCCTATATCGTTGTGATTTCGCGCACCTCTCATACCTTCAAGTATATCGATGTGTGTTTGCGCACCTTCCATAGCTTCCCCTATATCACTGTGTTTTCGCGCAACTCGCGTACTTACCCCTATATCGTTTTGTATTTGTGCACCTCTCATACCTTCCATATATCAATGTGTTTTCGCGCACCTCTCGTAGTTTCCCTGATATCGATGTATTTTCGCACACCTCTCATACCTGCCCCTATAACGCGTTTTTTGCAGACCTCTCATAGCTTCTCCTGTATCGCTGTGTTTTCCCGCACCTCCCATAGCTTCCAAAATATCATTGTATTTTCACACACCTCTGATACCTTCCCCTATATCGCTGTTTTCGCGCACCTCTTATAGCTTCCCATATATCGTCGTGTTTTCGCGCACTTCTCATGTCTTCCCCTATGTCGCTGTGTTATCGAGCAGCTTTCATAGCTTCCCCTATATTGCTGTGTTTTCGCATACCTCCCATAGCTTCCGCTATATCGCAGTTTTCACACACGTCTCATAGCTTGCCATATATGACGATGTGTTCGCACACCTCTCATAAATTCCCCTAGATCGCTGTGTTTTCGCGCATCTCACATAGCGTCCCCTATATTGCCATGTTTTTGCACACCTCCCATAGCTTCCCCTATATCGCCGTCTTTTCTCACTCCTCTGATACCTTTCCCTATATCGCTCTGTTGTCGTGCACTTCCCATGGTTTCCCATATATCGCTGTGTTTTCGTGCACCACTCATACCTTCCCCTACATCACTGTATTTTCGTGCATCTCTCATATTTTCTACTATAATGCCATGTGTTCACACACCTCCCATAGCTTCCACTATATCGCTGTGTTTTCTCTCACCTCTCATATCTTCCCCTAAATCGCTCTGTTTTCACGCACCTCTCGTAACTTCCCATATATCGCTGCATTTAAGCACACCTCTCATAGATTTCCCTATATCGCTATGTTTTTGTGCACCTCCCATAGCTTCCCCTATATCGCTGTGCTTTTGTGCACCTCTCGTACCGTCCAATGTATTCACTGAGATAACGCTCCCCGCTCATGGCTTCCCCTATATCGCTGTGTTTTCGCGTACCTCGCATACCTTCCGCTGTTCCCGATGTTGGGGAAGTCCAGAACGAGGGGTCACAGTTTGAGGATAAAGGGGAAGCTTTTTAGAACCGAGATTAGGAAAAACTTCTTCACACAGAGAGTGGTGAATCTGTGGAAATCTCTGCCACAGGAAACAGTTGAGGCCGGTTCATTGGCTATATTTAAGAGGGAGTTAGATATGACCCTTGTGGCTACGGGGCTCGGAGGGTATGGAGGGAAGGCTGGGGCGGGTTTCTGAGTTGGATGATCAGCCATGATCATAATAAATGGCGGTGCAGGCTCGAAGGGCCGAATGGCCTACTCCTGCACCTATTTTCTATGTTTCTATGTTTCTGTACCTCCCATAGCTTCCGCTATATCACTGTTTTCGCACACCTCTCATAGCTTGCCATATATGGTGATGTTTTCGCACATCTCTCATAACTTCCCCTAGATCGCTGAGTTTTCGCGCACCTCACAAAGCGTCCCCTATATCGCCATGTTTTTGCACACCTCCCATAGCTTCCACTATATTGCTGTGTTTTCTCTCACCTCTCATACCTTCCCCTATATCGCTCTGTTTTCGCGCACCTCTCGTAGTTTTGAATATATATCGGTGAGTTTTCGCGCACCTCTCATAGTTTTCCCTATATCGCTATGTTTTCGCACACCTCCTACAGCTTCCGCTATATCGTTCTGTTTTTGTGTACCTCTCATACCGTCCCATATTTCGCTGAGCTAACACTCCCCTCTCATAGCTTCCCCTATATTGCCGTGTTTTCGCACACCTCTCATAGCTTCCCCTAGATCGCTGTTTTCTGCACCTCGCATACCTTCCGCGTTATCGTTGAGTTTTTGCGCACCTCTCATACCTTCTACTATATCGATGTGTTCGCGCACTTCATCCCTTCCCTTATATCACCGTGTTTTCCCGCACCTCTCATCGCTTTCCGCAAATCGTTGTGTTTTTGCGCACCTCTCATATCTTCCCCCATATTGCAGTGTTCTGGTGCACCTCACATAGCTTCCCCTACATCGCTGTGTTTTCGCGCACCTCCCTTAGATTCCCCGATAACGCTGTGATTTCGTGCACCTCTCATGTCTTCTACTATAGCGCTGTGTTTTTGCGCACCTCCCATACCTTCCAATTATCGCTGTGTTTTTGCGCACCTTTCCATAGATTCCCCAACATGGCTGTCTTTTCGCGCACCTCTTATATCTTCCCCTGTATCGCTGTGCTTTCGCACACATCCCATAAAGCTTCCCCGATATCGCTGTGATTTTGCGCACCTCCCGTAGCTTCCCCTATATTGATTTGTTTTCTCGCACCTCTCATAGCTACCCCTATATCGATGTGTTTTCACGCACCTTACATAGCTTCCCCTATTTTGTTATTTTCGCGCATCTCTCATGCCTTCAAGTAGATCGATATGTGTTTGCGCACCTTCGCATACCTACCCCTATATCGTTTTGTTTCGTGCACCTCTCAATTAGGAAGGGGAAAAAAGATTATGAGAGAAAACTGGCAGGGAACGTAAAAAATGACTGTAAAAGCTTTTATAGATATGTAAAAAAGAAAAGACTGGTAAAGACAAATGTAGGTCCCCTGCAGACAGAAACAGGTGAATTGATTATGGGGAGCAAGGACATGGCAGACCAATTGAATAATTACTTTGGTTCTGTCTTCACTAAGGAGGACATAAATAATCTTCCAGAAATAGTAGGGGACAGAGGGTCCAGTGAGATGGAGGAACTGTGCGAAATACTTGTTAGTAGGGAAGTGGTGTTAGGTAAATTGAAGGGATTGAAGGCAGATAAATCCCCAGGGCCAGATGGTCTGCATCCTAGAGTGCTTAAGGAAGTAGCCCAAGAAATAGTGGATGCATTAGTGATAATTTTTCAAAACTCGTTAGATTCTGGACTAGTTCCTGAGGATTGGAGGGTGGCTAATGTAACCCCACTTTTTAAAAAAGGAGGGAGAGAGAAACCAGGGAATTATAGACCGGTTAGCCTAACGTCGGTGGTGGGGAAACTGCTGGAGTCAGTTATCAAAGATGTGATAACAGCACATTTGGAAAGCGGTGAAATCATCGGACAAAGTCAGCATGGATTTGTGAAAGGAAAATCATGTCTGACGAATCTCATAGAATCTTTTGAGGATGTAACTAGTAGAGTGGATAGGGGAGAACCAGTGGATGTGGTATATTTGGATTTTCAAAAGGCTTTTGACAAGGTCCCACACAGGAGATTAGTGTGCAAACTTAAAGCACACGACATTGGGGGTAAGGTATTGATGTGGATGGAGAATTGGTTAGCAGACAGGAAGCAAAGTGTGGGAATAAACGGGACCTTTTCAGAATGGCAGGCGGTGACTAGTGGGGTACCGCAAGGCTCAGTGCTGGGACCCCAGTTGTTTACAATATATATTAATGACTTGGATGAGGAAATTAAATGCAGCATCTCCAAGTTTGCAGATGACACGAAGCTGGGTGGCAGTGTTAGCTGTGAGGAGGATGCTAAGAGGATGCAGAGTGACTTGGATAGGTTGGGTGAGTGGGCAAATTCATGGCAGATGCAATTTAATGTGGATAAATGTGAAGTTATCCACTTTGGTGGCAAAAATAGGAAAACAGATTATTATCTGATTGGTGGCCGATTAGGAAAAGGGGAGGTGCATCGAGACCTGGGTGTCATTATACACCAGTCATTGAAAGTGGGCATGCAGGTATAGCAGGTGGTGAAAAAGGTGAATGGTATGCTGGCATTTATAGTGAGAGGATTCGAGTACAGGAGCAGGGAGGTAATACTGCAGTTGTACAAGGCCTTGGTGAGACCACACCTGGAGTATTGTGTGCAGTTTTGGTCCCCTAATCTGAGGAAAGACATCCTTGCCATAGAGGGAGTACAGAGAAGGTTTACCAGATTGATTCCTGGGATGGCAGGACTTTCATATGAGGAAAGACTGGATGAACTGGGCTTGTACTCATTGGAATTTAGAAGATTGAGGGGGGAGCTGATCGAAACGTATAAAATCCTAAAGGGATTGGACAGGCTAGATGCAGGAAGATTGTTCCCGATGTTGGGGAAGTCCAGAATAAGGGGTCACAGTTTGAGGATAAAGGGGAAGCCTTTTAGGACCGAGATTAGGAAAAACTTCTTCACACAGAGAGTGGTGAATCAGTGGAATTCTCTGCCACAGAAAACAGCTGAGGCCAGTTCATTGACTATATTTAAGAGGGAGTTAGATATGACCCTTGTGGCTACGGGGATCAGAGGGTATGGAGGGAAGGCTGGGGCGGGGTTCTGAGTCGGATGATCAGCCATGATCATAATAAATGACGGTGCAGGCTCGAAGGGCCAAATGGCCTACTCCTGCACCTATTTTTATGTTTCTATGTTTCTATACCTTCCCCTGTATCGATGTGTTTTCACGCACCTCTCGTAGCTTCCCTGGTATTGATGTGTTTTCGCGTACCTCTCATACCTACCCCAGTAATGCGTGTTTTTGCAGGCCTCTCATATCTTCCCCTATATCGCTGTGTTTTCGCGCACCTCGTATACCTACCCCTATATCGTTGTGCTTTCGCGCACCACTCATACCTTCCACTATATCGATGCGTTTTCGCCACATCTCACACCTTCCCCTCTATCGCTGTGTATTCACGCACCTCCCATAGCTTCCCATTTTGTTGTTTTTTCGCGCACCTCACATGGCTTCCCATATATTGCGATGTTTTCCCACACCTCTCATCGCTTTCCCCAAGTCACTGTGTTTTTGTGCAACTCTCATAGCTTCTCCTGTATCGCTGTGTTTTCCCGGACCTCCCATAGCTTCCCCAATATCATTGTGTTTTCGAACACCACTGATACCTTTCCCCATATTTCGCCGCGTTTTCGCGCACCTCTCACATCTTTCCCTATATCGCTTTGTTTTCAAACAGCTTTCATACCTTCCCCGATATTGCTGTGTTTTCGCATACCTCCCACTGCTTCCGCTATATCGCTGTTTTGGCACACCTCTCATAGCTTGCCATATATGGCGATATTTTCGCACACCTCTCATAGCTTCCTCTAGATCGCTGTGTTTTCACGCACCTCATATAGCGTCCCCTATATTGCCATGTTTTCACACACCTCCCACAGCTTCCCCTATATCGCTGTGTTTTCTCGCACCTCTGCTACCTTCCCCTATATCTCTCTGTTGTCGTGCACCTCCCCTGGCTTCTCATATATCGCTGAGTTTTCTCACACCTCTCATAATTTCTCCCATAATGCCGTGTTTTCACGCATCTCACATAGCTTCCCCTATATCGCTGTGTTTTCTCGCACCTCTCATACCTTCCCCTATATTGCTCTGTTTTTGTGCACCTCCTGTAGCTTCCCATTTTTCGCCATGTTTTCGTGCACCTCTCATAGCTTCCCATATATCGCTATGTTTTCGTGCACCTCCTGTAGCTTCCCCTATATTGCCGTGTTTTCTTGCACCCTTCATACCTTCCCCTATATCACTCTGTTTTTCGTGCACCTCCCATAGCTTCCCATATATTGCTGTGTTTTTGCATACCTCTCATACCTTCCACTATATCGCTGTGTTTACGCGCACCTCTCGTAGCTTCTCCTATATCGATGTGTTTTCGCGCACCTCTCATAACTTCCCATATATCATCGTGTTTTCGTGCACCTCCCATAGGTTCCCCTATAAGACTGTGTTTTTGCTCACCTCTCATAGCTGCCACTATATCGCCATATTTTTGCGCAGATCTCATATCTTCCCCTATAGAGGTGCGTTTTCTCTCACCTCTCATAACTTCCCTTATATCGCCCTGTTTTCGCACACCTCTCATACATTCCCCTACACCTCCATGTTTTCGCGCAGTGCTCATACCTTCCTGTATATTGGTGTGAGTTTGCGCACCTCGCATACTTCCCCTATATCGCTGTGTTTCGCGCACCTTTCATAGATTAACCTAAATCGCTGTGTTTTTGCTCACCTCGCATAGCTTCCCCTATATCGCTGTATTTTCGTTCACCTCTTACAGCTGCCCCTATATCGCCGTGTTTTGGCGATCTTCTCATAACTTCCCCTATACAGCTGTGTTTTCTATCACCTCTCAAAACTTCTCCTGTATCGCCGTGTTTTCGCGCACCTCTCATAGCTTCCCCTATATCGCTGTGTTTACGCGCACGTTCCATACCTTCCCATATATTGCTATGTTTTTCCGCACCTCCCATAGCTTCCCCTATATTGCTGTGCTTTTGCGCACATCTCATACATTCTGCTGTATCGCTGTATTTTTGCGCACCTCTCATAGCTTCCCCTATATCGCTGTATTTACGCGCACCTCTCATAACTTCCCCTGTACAGCTGTGTATTCGTTCACCACTCATAACTTCCCCCGTATCAGCGTGTTTTTGCGCACCTCTCATACATTCTCTTATATCGCCATGTTTTCGCGCACCTCTCATACCTTCCCCTATAGTGCTGTGTTCTTGTGCACCTCTCAAAGCTTTCCCAAAAGCTCTGTGTTTTAGCGCACCTCCCATAGCTTCCCATATATTGCTGTGTTTTGGCGATCTTCTCATAACTTCCCCTATACAGCTGTGTTTTCTATCACCTCTCAAAACTTCTCCTGTATCGCCGTGTTTTCGCGCACCTCTCATAGCTTCCCCTATATCGCTGTGTTTTCGCGCACATCCCATACCTTCCCCTATAGTGCTGTGTTCTTGTGCACCTCTCAAAGCTTTCCCAAAAGCTCTGTGTTTTAGCGCACCTCCCATAGCTTCCCATATATTGCTGTGTTTTCACCGGCCTCTCATACCTTCCCCCATATTGCTGTGTTTTCGCGCACCTCTCATAGCTTCCCATATATCGCTGTGTTTTCGCGCACCTCACATTGCTTCCCCTAAATCCTTGTGTTTTCGTGCACCTCTCATACATTCCCCTACATCTCCATGTTTTCGCGCACTGCTCATACCTTCCTGTATATTGGTGTGATTTTGCGCACCTCGCATAGCTTCCCCTATATCGCTGTTTTCCGCGCACCTCTGATAGATTCCCCTAAATCGCTGTGTTTTCGCGCACCTCTCATAAC
Organism: Mobula birostris; assembly: GCF_030028105.1. Taxonomy (NCBI): domain Eukaryota; kingdom Metazoa; phylum Chordata; class Chondrichthyes; order Myliobatiformes; family Myliobatidae; genus Mobula; species Mobula birostris. Next base: position 76,750 of record NW_027278274.1, read on the forward strand.
TTCCCCTATATCGCTGTGTTTTCATGCACCTTCCATAGGTTCCGCTACATCGCTGTGTTTTCGCGTGCCTATCATACCTTCCCCTATATCAATGTGTTCTCATAGCTTACCCCAAATCGCTGTGTTTTCTCGCACCTCTCATAGCTTCCCCTATATCGCTGTTTTCTCGCACCTCTCATATCTTCCCCTATATGGCTGAGTTTTTGCTGACCTCTCACAGCTGTGCCTATATCGCCATGTTTTCACACACCTCCCATAGCTTCCCATATATCACTGTCTTTTCGCGCACCTCTCATAACTTCTCCTATGTCGTGGTGTTTTCACGTACCTGCCATTGCTTCCCCTATATCTATTATATTACCTGGTTATTTTAAGTCTAAACTGCACTGTTTGTACTTACTTTTTTTTTGTGTATCTCTTGTAAAGTTATATTGCAACTGTGTATCAGTGCCTATATGGTTTACCTTTTGTGTACTAATTCAATAAAAAGACTTAAAAAGAAAAGATTTGGGGGAAGCTATGAGAGGTGCGTGAAAACGCAGTGATATAGAGGAATGTATGAGAGGTGCGCGAAAACACATCGATATTGGGGAAGCTACGAGAGGTGCGTGAAAACACATCAATATAGTTGAAGGTATGAGACATGCGCGAAAACATAATGATGTAGGGGAAGCAATGCGAGGTGCGCGAAAAAAAAAGCAATATAGAGGAAGGTATGAGAGGCCGGTGAAAACACAGTGATATAGGGGAAGCTATGAGAGGTGCGTGAAAACACGGCGATATAGGGGATGGTATGAGAGGTGCGCGAAAACAAATCGATATGGGGAAGCTATGAGAGGTGCGTGAAAGCAGAGAGATTTTGAGACAGCTATGAGAGGTGCGCGAAAACACAGCGCTATAGGGGAAGCTATGGGAGGTGCGCGAAAACACGGCGATATACGTGAAGGAATGAGAGGTGTGTGAAAACACATCAATGTAGGGGAAGCGATGAGAGGTATGAGATGGTATGCAAGGTGCATGAAAACAGTGATATAGAGGTAGGTATGAGAAATGCACGAAAACGCAGCATTATATGGGAAGCTGTGGGAGGTGCACGAAAAGAGAGCGAGAAAGGGGAAGGTATGAGAACTGTAAGAAAACACTGCAATATAGGGGAAGCTATGAGAGGTGCATGAATGCCCAGCGATATAGGAGAAGATATGAGAGGTGCACGAAAACACAGCGATGTAGAGGAAGCTATGCGAGGAGTGCCAGAGCACGGCGATATAGGGGAAGCGATGAGAGGTGCGCAAAAACACAGCGATTTGGGGGAATCTATGAGTGGTGCGCGAAAACATCGCAATATATGGGAAGCTATGAGAGGTGCGCGAAAACAAGGCGAAAAATGGGAAGCTATGGGAGGTCCGAAAAAACAGGGCGATATACGGGAAGTGATGAGAGGTGCACGAGAGCACAGAGACATAGGGGAAGCTATGAGAGGTGCATGAAAACAGAGCAATATAGGAGAAGCTATGACAGCTGCTTGACAAGTCAGTGATATAGGGGAAGATATGAGAGGTGCGCTAATACACGATGATATAGGGGAATGTATGGAAGGTGCGTGAAAATACTGCGATATAGGGGAAGGTATGAGATGTGTGAGAAAACACAGTGATATAGGGGAATGTATGGGAGGTGCATGAAAACACGGCGATATAGGGGAAGTTATGAGAGGTGCGCGAAAACACTGTGACACAGGGCAACTATGGGAGGTGTGCGAAAACACAGCGATATACGTGAAGGTATGAGAGGTGCGTGAAAACACGTTGATATAGGGGAAGGTATGAGAGATGAGCGAAAACTCAGCTAAAAAGGGGATGGTATCAGAGGTGCGTGAGAATATAGCGATATAGGAAAAGTTATGAGAGGTGAGCAAAAGCACAGCGATATATGGGAAGCTATGGGAGGTGCACGAAAACAGAACGAGAAAGGGGAAGGTATGAGTGGTGTGAGAAAACACAGCCATATAGGGGGAGCTATAGGAGGTGCGTTATGGCACGGCTATATATGGTGAAGGTATGAGAGGTGTGGGAAAACATAGTGGTGGAGGTGAAGCTATGCGAGGTGCGCGAAAACATTGCAATATATGGAAAGCTATGAGAGGTGCGCGAAAGCACCGCGATAGAGGGGAAGGTATGAGGGTGTGCGATAACACAACGATATAGGGGAAGCTATGACAGGTGCACTAAAACACTGCGATTTCGGGGAAGGTATCAGAGGTGCGCGAAAACAGAGCGATATAGGGGAAGCTATGAGAGGTGAGTGATAAGACAGCGATATAAGGGAAGCCTTGGGAGGTGCGCGAAATCACAGTGATATGGGGGAAGCTATGGGAGGTGCGCGAAAACACGGCGATATACGTGAAGGTATGAGAGATGCGTGAAAACACGTCGACATAGGGGAAGCTATGAGAGCTGCGCGAAAATACAGCGATATCGGGGAAGACATGAGAAGTGCCCGAAAACACATCCATATAGCAATATAGTGGAAAGTATGAGAGGTGCACGAAAACACAGCGATATATAGGAAGCTATGGGAGGTGCACGAAAACAGAGAGAGAAGGGGGAACGTATGAGAGCTGTCAGAAAACACAGCAATATAGGGGAAGCTATGGGAGGTGCATGAACGCACGGCGATGTAGGAGAAGATATGAAAGGTGCGCGAAAGCACAGCGACGTAGGGGAAGCTATGCAAGGTGCGCCAGAACATGGCGATATAGGGGAAGCTATGAGAGGTGTGCAAAAACCCAGCGATTTTGGCGGATCTATGAGAGGTCCGCGAAAACATCGCAATATATGGGAAGCTATGAGAGGTGCGCGAAAACATGGTGAAAAATGGGAAGAAATGGGAGGTCCCTGAAAACATGGCAATATAGGGTAAGTTATGTGAGCTGCTTGATAACACAGCGATATAGAGGAAGTAATGAGGTGCGCGAAAACACGGCGATACAGCGGAAGCTATGGGAGGTGAGCGAAAACACAGCGCTATAGGGGAAGCCTTCGGATGTGCGCGAAATCACAGTGATATCAGGGAAGGCATGAGAGGTGCGTAAAAACACAGCGATTTGGGGGAATCTATGAGTAGTGCGCGAAAACATCGCAATATATGGGAAGCTATGAGAGGTGCGCGAAAACATAGCGAGAAATGGGAAGCTGTGGGACATCCGTGAAAACAGGGCGATATAGGGGAAGTGGTGAGAGGTGCACGAGAGCACAGTGACATAGGGGAAGCTATGGGAGGTGCGTGAAAACAGAGCAATATAGGGGAAGCTATGACAGCTGCTTGATAACACAGTGATATAGGTGAAGATATGAGAGGTGCGCGAAAACCCGGTGATATAGAGGAAGCTATGAGAGGTGAGCGAAAACACAGCGATATAGGGGAAGCCTTGGGAGGTGCGGGAAATCTCAGCGATATAGGGTAATGTATGGGGGGTGCGTGAAAATACTGTGATATAGGGGAAGGTATGTGATGTGTGAGAAAACATAGCGATGTAGGAGAAGCTATGCAAGTTTCGCCAGAATAAGGGGATATAGGGGAAGATATGGGAGTTGCGCGAAAACACAGCGATATAGGGGAATGTATAGGAGGTGCATGAAAAACGGCGATATAGGGGAAGTTATGAGAGGTGCGCGAAAACACTGTGATATAGGACAAGCTATGGGAGGTGCGCGAAAACAGGGAGATACACGTGAAGGTATGAGAGGTGCTTTAATGCACGTCGATATAGCAGAATGTATGAGAGATGAGCGAAAACTCAGCTAAAAAAGGGAAGGTATGAGAGGTGCGCGAGAACACGGCGATATAGGCAAAGCTATCAGAGGTGAGCAAAAACATAGCGATGTATGGGAAGTTATGAGAGGTGCGCGAAAACAAAACGATATAGGGGAAGCTATGCGAGGTGCGCGAAAACATGGTGATATAGGGGAAGCTATGAGAAGTGCGCGAAAACACAGTGATTTGGGGGAAGCTATGAGAGGTGCGCGAAAACACAGTGATTTGGGGGAAGCAATGAGAGGTGCACGAAAACACAGTGATTTGGGGGAAACTGCAAGAGGTGCGTGAAAAACCATCTATATAGTGGAAGGTATGAGAGGTGTGCGAAAACACAACGATATAGGGGAAGGTATGCGAGGTGCGCAAAAACACTGCAATATATGGGAAGCTATGAGAGGTGCGTGAAAACATGGCGATATAGTGGAAGGTATGAGAGGTGTGCGAAAACACAGTGATAAATGAAAGCTATGGGAGGTGCGCGAAAACACAGCGATATACGTGAAGGTATTAGAGGTGTGTGAAAACACATTGATATAGGGGAAGGTATGAGAGATGAGCGAAAACTCAGCTAAAAAAGGGGAAGGTATGAGAGGTGCGTGAGAATATGGCGATATAGGAAAAGCTATGAGAGGTGAGCAAAAGCACAGCGATACAGGGGAAGCACGAGAGGTGCATGAAAACACAGCGATATATTGTAGGTATGAGAGGTGCGCGAAAACCCGGTGATATAGAGGAAGCTATGAGAGGTGAGCGAAAACACAGCGATATAGGGGAAGCCTTGGGAGGTGCGGGAAATCTCAGCGATATAGGGTAATGTATGGGGGGTGCGTGAAAATACTGTGATATAGGGGAAGGTATGTGATGTGTGAGTAAACATAGCGATGTAGGAGAAGCTATGCAAGTTTCGCCAGAATAAGGGGATATAGGGGAAGATATGGGAGGTGCGCGAAAACACAGCAATATAGGGGAATGTATAGGAGGTGCATGAAAAACGGCGATATAGGGGAAGTTATGAGAGGTGCACGAAAACACTGTGATATAGGACAAGCTATGGGAGGTGCGCGAAAACAGGGAGATATACGTGAAGGTATGAGAGGTGCTTTAATGCACGTCGATATAGCAGAATGTATGAGAGATGAGCGAAAACTCAGCTAAAAAAGGGAAGGTATGAGAGGTGCGCGAGAACACGGCGATATAGGCAAAGCTATCAGAGGTGAGCAAAAACATAGTGATGTATGGGAAGTTATGAGAGGTGCGCGAAAACAGAACGATATAGGGGAAGCTATGCGAGGTGCGCGAAAACATGGTGATATAGGGGAAGCTATGAGAAGTGCGCGAAAACACAGTGATTTGGGGGAAGCTATGAGAGGTGCGCGAAAACACAGTGATTTGGGGGAAGCAATGAGAGGTGCGCGAAAACACAGTGATTTGGGGGAAACTGCAAGAGGTGCGTGAAAAACCATCTATATAGTGGAAGGTATGAGAGGTGTGCGAAAACACAACGATATAGGGGAAGGTATGTGAGGTGCGCAAAAACATTGCAATATATGGGAAGCTATGAGAGGTGCGTGAAAACATGGCGATATAGTGGAAGGTATGAGAGGTGTGCGAAAACACAGTGATAAATGAGAGCTATGGGAGGTGCGCGAAAACACAGCGATATACGTGAAGGTATTAGAGGTGTGTGAAAACACATTGATATAGGGGAAGGTATGAGAGATGAGCGAAAACTCAGCTAAAAAGGGGAAGGTATGAGAGGTGCGTGAGAATATGGCGATATAGGAAAAGCTATGAGAGGTGAGCAAAAGCACAGCGATACAGGGGAAGCACGAGAGGTGCGTGAAAATACAGCGATATATTGGAAGGTATGAGAGGTGAGTGAAAACACAGCGATATAGGGGATGCTATGAAAGGTGCTCGAAAACACGGCGATACAGGGGAAGGTATGAGAGGTACGTGAAAACACGTCGATTTAAGGGAAAGTATGAGAGATGAGCAAAAAATCAGCTGAAAAGGGGGAGGTATGAGAGGTTGCGAGAACACGGCGATATAGGCTAGCTGTGAGAGATGAGCAAAATCACAGCGATATAGGGGAAGGTATGAGAGCTGCGCGAAAAGACAGCGATATATGGGAAGCTATAGGAGGTGCACGAAAATAGAGAGAGAAAGGGGAAGGTATGAGAGGTGTGAGAAAAAACAGCAATATAGGGGAAGCTATGGGAGGTGCGTGAAAGCACGGCGATATAGGAGAAGGTATGAGAGGTGCGCGAAAACATAGCAATGTAGGGTAAGCAATGCAAGGTGCGCCAGAACAAGGTGATATAGGGGAAGCTATAAGAGGTGCGCAAAAACACAGCGATTTAGGGGAAGCTATGAGAGGTGCGCGAAAATATTGCAATATATAGAAACCTATGAGAGGTGCACGAGAACACAGCAATAGAGGGGCGATATACGTGAAGGTATGAGATGTGCATTAATACACGTCGATATAGGTGAATGTATGAGAGATGAGCGAAAACTCAGCTAAAAAAGGGAAGGTATGAGAGGTGCGCGAGAACACGGCGATATAGGCAAAGCTATCAGAGGTAAGCAAAAACATAGCGATGTAGGGGAAGTTATGAGAGGTGCGCGAAAACAGAACGATATATGGGAAGCTATGCGAGGTGCGCGAAAACATGGTGATATAGGGGAAGCTATGAGAGGTGCGCGAAAACACAGTGATTTTGGGGAAGCTATGAGAGGTGCGCGAAAATATTGCAATATATAGAAACCTATGAGAGGTGCACGAGAACATAGCAATAGAGGGGAAGCTATGAGAGGTGTGCAATAACACAGCAAAAAAGGGGAAGGTATGGGAGGTGTGCGAAAACATGGCGATATATGGGAAACTATGCGAGGTGCGTGAAAATATGGCGATATAGAGGAAGCTATGAGAGGTGCGCGAAAAAATTGCAATATATAGAAAGCTATGAGAGGTGCGCGAAAATACAGCGATAGAGTGGAAGGTATGGGAGGTGCGCGAGAACACAACGATATAGGGGAAGCTATGCGATATGTGCAAATACACGGCCATATAGGGGAAGCTATTGGAGGTGCGCGAATACACGATGATATACGTGAAGGTATGAGAGGTGCGTGAAAACACAATGATATAGTGGAAGCTATGCGAGCTGCGCGAAAACACAGCGAAATAGGGGAAGTTATGAGAGGTACGCGAACACACATCGATATAGGGCAAGCTACGAGAGATGTGCGAAAACATAGCGGTATAGTGGACAGTATGAGAAGTGCGAGAAAATACAGCGATATATGGGAAGCTATGGGAGGTGCACAAAAACAAAGCGAGAATGGGAAAGTTATGAGAAGTGTGAGAAAACACAGCAATATAGGGGAAGCTATGGGAGGTGCGTGAATGCACGGCGATATAGGAGAAGGTATGAAAGGTGCGTGAAAACACAGCGATGTAGGGGTAGCTATGCGAGGTGTGCCAGAACATGGCGAATTATGGGAAGCTATGAGAGGTGCGCAAAAACACAGTGATTTGGGGGAATCTATGAGAGGTGTGCAAAATCATTGCAATAAATGGGAAGCTATGAGAGGTGCGCGAAAACACGGCGAAAAATGGGAAGCTATGGGAGGTCCGTGAAAACAGGGCGATATAGGGGAAGTGAAGAGAGGTGCACAAGAGCACAGCGACATAGGGCAAGATATGAGAGGTGCGCGAAAACTCGGTGATATAGTGGAAGCTATGAGAGGTGAGCGAAAGCACAGGGATATAGAGGAAGCCTTGGAAGGTGCGCGAAATCACAGTGATATCGGGGACGGGATGAGAGGTGAGTGAAAACACAGCGATATAGGGGAATGTATGAGATGTGTGAGAAAACACTGCAATATGGAGGAAGCTATGGGAGGTGCGCAAAAGCACGGCAACTTTGGCGAATCTATGAGAGGTCCGTGAGAACATCGCAATATATGGGAAGCTATGAGAGGTGCGCGAAAATATGGTGAAAAATGGGAAGCTATGGAAGGTCCCTGAAAACATAGCAATATAGGGGAAGTTATGTGAGCTGCTCGATAACACAGCGATAAAGGGGAAGTAATTAGATGTGCGTGAAAAATAGGTGGTATAGGGGAAGCTATGAGAGGTGAGCGAAAACACAGCAAAAAAGGAAAAGCGATATAGTGGAAGGTGTGAGAGGTGCGCGAAAAACCAGCGATACATTGGAAGGTATGGGAGGTGCATGAAAACAGAGCGACATAGGGGAAGGTATGAGAGGAACGCGAAAACACAGCGATTTGGGGGAAGCTATGAGAGGTGCGCGAAAACATCGCAATATATAGGAAGCTGTGAGAGGTGCGCGTAATCAGGGCGAAAAATGGGAAGCAACGGGTGGTGTGCGATTACATAGCGATATAGGGGAAAGTATGAGAGGTGCGCGAAAACATGGCGCTATATGGGAAACTATGGGAGGTGCTTGAAAACAGTGCGATATGGGGGAAGGTATGAGCGGTGAGCAAAAACACAGCGATGTACGGAAAGCTATGGGAGGTGTGCGAAAGCAGAGCTATATAGGGGAAGTGATGAGAGGTGCCGAAGAGTACAGAGACATAACGGAAGTTATGGAGGTGCGTGAAAACACAGTCATACGGGGAAGGTATCAGAAGTGCGCTAAAACACAGCAATATCGGGGAAGGGATGAGAAGTCTGCGAAAACACGTCGATATAGGGGAAGGTATGAAAGGTGTGCAAAAACATAGTGATATAGGGAAAGCTATGAGAGGTACACGAAAACACGGCGATATACAAGAAGATATGAGAGTTGCGTGAAAACACGTCGATATATGGGAAGGTATGCGAGGTGCGCAAAAACACAGAGACATAGGGGAATCTATGGGAGTTGTACAAAATCACAGCGATATAGTGGAAGGTATGGGTGGTGCATGAAAACACGGCGATATAGGGAAAGGTATGAGAGGTGCGCAAAAACACAGTGATATAGAGGAATCTATAGGAGGTGCGCAAATAAGCAACGATATATGGGAAGCTATGGGAGGTGTGCGATAACAGAGCGATATAGGGGAAGGTATGAGGGGTGTGCGAAAACACAGCGGTATAGGGGACACTATGGGAGGTGCGCGAAAACACAGCGATATAGGGGAATGTATAGGAGGTGCATGAAAAACGGTGATATAGAGGAAGTTATGAGAGGTGCGCGAAAACACTGTGATATAGGGCAAGCTTTGGGAGGTGCGCGAAAACAGGGAGATATACGTGAAGGTATGAGAGGTGCTTTAATGCACGTCGATATAGCAGAATGTATGAGAGACGAGCGAAAACTCAGCTAAAAAAGGGAAGGCATGAGAGGTGCACGAAAACACGGCGATATAGAGGAAGGTACGAGAGGTGCGCGAAAACAGCAGTGATATAGGGGAAGCTATGGGAGGTGCGTGAAAACATGGTGATATAGATGATTATATGAGAGGTCTGCGAAAAAGAGCAGTTTGAGGGAAGCTATGAGAGGTGCACGAAAACAGTGAAAAAGGGGAAGGTATGAGAGGTGCGGGAAAACACTGCGATATATGGGAAACTATGGGAGGTGCGTGAAAACAGGGCGATATCGGGAACGGTATGAGAGGTGTGCAAAAACACAGCGATATAGGGGAATCTATGGGAGGTGCGCGAAACCACAGCGATATAGGGGAAGGTATGGGTGGTGCACGAAAACACGGCGATATAGGGGAAAGTATCAGAGGTGCGCGAAAACACAATGATATAAGGGGAGGTATGAGAGGTGTGCGAAAACACAGTGATATAGAGGAATCTATAGAAGGTGCACGAAAACGCAGCGATATATGGGAAGCTGTGGGAGGTGCACGAAAACAGAGCGACATGGGGAAGGTATGAGGGGTGCGAGAAAACACAGCAATGTAGGGGAAGTTATGGGAGGTGCGTGAAAACACGGCAATATAGGAGAAAGTATGAGAGGAGTACGAAAACACATCGATGTACGGGAAGGTATGAGAGGTGCGCAAAAACCGTGATATAACGGAAGCTATTGGAGTTATGCAACAATACAGCAATATAGGGGAAGGTATGGATGGTGCACGAAAACACGGCAATATACGTGAAGGTATCAGAGGTGCGTGAAAACACATCGATATAGGGGAAGGTATGAGAAGTGCAGGAAAACACGGCGTTATAGGGGAAGCTATATGATAAGAGGTGAGCGAAAACACAGCAATATAGGGGAAGGTATGAGAGGTGCACGAAAACACAGTGATATAGGGGAAGTCATGGGAGGTGCACGAAAACACGGCGATATACGTGAAGGTATGAGAGGTTTGTGAAAACACGTCGGCATATGAAAAGGTGAAGGTAGGAGTGATGCGCGATTTAGGCAAAGCTGTGAGAGGTGAGCAAAAACACGGCGATATAGGGGAAGTCATGAGAGGTGCGCGTAAACACAGTGATTTGGGGGATTCTATGAGAGGTGCACGAAAACATTGCAATATATGTTAAGCTATAAGAGGTGTACGAGAACACAGCGATATAGGGGAAGGTATGAGAGGTGCTCGAAAACACGGCGATTTAAGGGAAAGTATGAGAGATGAGCAAAAAATCAGCTGAAAAGGGGGAGGTATGAGAGGTTGCGAGAACACGGCGATATAGGCTAGCTGTGAGAGATGAGCAAAATCACAGCGATATAGGGGAAGGTATGAGAGCTGCGCGAAAAGACAGCGATATATGGGAAGCTATAGGAGGTGCACGAAAACAGAGAGAGAAAGGGGAAGGTATGAGAGGTGTGAGAAAAAACAGCAATATAGGGGAAACTATGGGAGGTGCGTGAAAGCACGGCGATATAGGAGAAGGTATGAGAGGTGCGCGAAAACATAGCAATGTAGGGTAAGCAATGCAAGGTGCGCCAGAACAAGGCGATATAGGGGAAGCTATGAGAGGTGCGCGAAAATATTGCAATATATAGAAACCTATGAGAGGTGCACGAGAACACAGCAATAGAGGGGCGATATACGTGAAGGTATGAGATGTGCATTAATACACGTCGATATAGGTGAATGTATGAGAGATGAGCGAAAACTCAGCTAAAAAAGGGAAGGTATGAGAGGTGCGCGAGAACACGGCGATATAGGCAAAGCTATCAGAGGTAAGCAAAAACATAGCGATGTAGGGGAAGTTATGAGAGGTGCGCGAAAACAGAACGATATATGGGAAGCTATGCGAGGTGCGCGAAAACATGGTGATATAGGGGAAGCTATGAGAGGTGCGCGAAAACACAGTGATTTTGGGGAAGCTATGAGAGGTGCGTGAAAATATTGCAATATATAGAAACCTATGAGAGGTGCACGAGAACATAGCAATAGAGGGGAAGCTATGAGAGGTGTGCAATAACACAGCAAAAAAGGGGAAGGTATGGGAGGTGTGCGAAAACATGGCGATATATGGGAAACTATGCGAGGTGCGTGAAAATATGGCGATATAGAGGAAGCTATGGGAGGTGCGCGGTAACAGAGCGATATAGGGGAAGGTATGAGGGGTGTGCGAAAACACAGTGGTATAGGGGACTCTATGGGAGGTGCACGAAAACACAGCGATATAGGGGAAGGTATGGGAGGTGCACGAAAACACGGCGATATAGAGGAAGGTACGAGAGGTGCGCGAAAACAGCAGTGATATAGGGGAAGCTATGGGAGGTGCGTGAAAACATGGTGATATAGATGATTATATGAGAGGTCTGCGAAAAAGAGCAATTTGAGGGAAGCTATGAGAGGTGCACGAAAACACAGTGAAAAAGGGGAAGGTATGAGAGGTGCGGGAAAACACTGCGATATATGGGAAACTATGGGAGGTGCGTGAAAACAGGGCGATATCGGGAACGGTATGAGAGGTGTGCAAAAACACAGCGATATAGGGGAATCTATGGGAGGTGCGCGAAACCACAGCGATATAGGGGAAGGTATGGGTGGTGCACGAAAACACGGCGATATAGGGGAAAGTATGAGAGGTGCGCGAAAACACAATGATATAAGGGGAGGTATGAGAGGTGTGCGAAAACACAGTGATATAGAGGAATCTATAGAAGGTGCACGAAAACGCAGCGATATATGGGAAGCTGTGGGAGGTGCACGAAAACAGAGCGACATGGGGAAGGTATGAGGGGTGCGAGAAAACACAGCGATGTAGGGGAAGTTATGGGAGGTGCGTGAAAACACGGCAATATAGGAGAAAGTATGAGAGGAGTACGAAAACACATCGATGTACGGGAAGGTATGAGAGGTGCATTAATACACGTCGATATAGGTGAATGTATGAGAGATGAGCGAAAACTCAGCTAAAAAAGGGAAGGTATGAGAGGTGCGCGAGAACACGGCGATATAGGCAAAGCTATCAGAGGTAAGCAAAAACATAGCGATGTAGGGGAAGTTATGAGAGGTGCGCGAAAACAGAACGATATATGGGAAGCTATGCGAGGTGCGCGAAAACATGGTGATATAGGGGAAGCTATGAGAGGTGCGCGAAAACACAGTGATTTTGGGGAAGCTATGAGAGGTGCGCGAAAATATTGCAATATATAGAAACCTATGAGAGGTGCACGAGAACATAGCAATAGAGGGGAAGCTATGAGAGGTGTGCAATAACACAGCAAAAAAGGGGAAGGTATGGGAGGTGTGCGAAAACATGGCGATATATGGGAAACTATGCGAGGTGCGTGAAAATATGGCGATATAGAGGAAGCTATGGGAGGTGCGCGGTAACAGAGCGATATAGGGGAAGGTATGAGGGGTGTGCGAAAACACAGTGGTATAGGGGACTCTATGGGAGGTGCACGAAAACACAGCGATATAGGGGAAGGTATGGGAGGTGCACGAAAACACGGCGATATAGAGGAAGGTACGAGAGGTGCGCGAAAACAGCAGTGATATAGGGGAAGCTATGGGAGGTGCGTGAAAACATGGTGATATAGATGATTATATGAGAGGTCTGCGAAAAAGAGCAATTTGAGGGAAGCTATGAGAGGTGCACGAAAACACAGTGAAAAAGGGGAAGGTATGAGAGGTGCGGGAAAACACTGCGATATATGGGAAACTATGGGAGGTGCGTGAAAACAGGGCGATATCGGGAACGGTATGAGAGGTGTGCAAAAACACAGCGATATAGGGGAATCTATGGGAGGTGCGCGAAACCACAGCGATATAGGGGAAGGTATGGGTGGTGCACGAAAACACGGCGATATAGGGGAAAGTATGAGAGGTGCGCGAAAACACAATGATATAAGGGGAGGTATGAGAGGTGTGCGAAAACACAGTGATATAGAGGAATCTATAGAAGGTGCACGAAAACGCAGCGATATATGGGAAGCTGTGGGAGGTGCACGAAAACAGAGCGACATGGGGAAGGTATGAGGGGTGCGAGAAAACACAGCGATGTAGGGGAAGTTATGGGAGGTGCGTGAAAACACGGCAATATAGGAGAAAGTATGAGAGGAGTACGAAAACACATCGATGTACGGGAAGGTATGAGAGGTGCGCGAAAACCGTGATATAACGGAAGCTATTGGAGTTATGCAACAATACAGCAATATAGGGGAAGGTATGGATGGTGCACGAAAACACGGCAATATACGTGAAGGTATCAGAGGTGCGTGAAAACACATCGATATAGGAGAAGGTATGAGAAGTGCAGGAAAACACAGCGTTATAGGGGAAGCTATATGATAAGAGGTGAGCGAAAACACAGCAATATAGGGGAAGGTATGAGAGGTGCACGAAAACACAGTGATATAGGGGAAGTCATGGGAGGTGCACGAAAACACGGCGATATACGTGAAGGTATGAGAGGTTTGTGAAAACACGTCGGCATATGAAAAGGTGAAGGTAGGAGTGATGCGCGATTTAGGCAAAGCTGTGAGAGGTGAGCAAAAACACGGCGATATAGGGGACTCTATGGGAGGTGCACGAAAACACAGTGATATAGGGGAAGTCATGAGAGGTGCGCGTAAACACAGTGATTTGGGGGATTCTATGAGAGGTGCACGAAAACATTGCAATATATGTTAAGCTATAAGAGGTGTACGAGAACACAGCGATATAGGGGAAGGTATGGGAGGTGCACGAAAAGACGGCGATAAAGGGGAAGGTGTGAGAGGTGAGCGAAAACAGCGATATAGGGGAAGCTATGGGCGGTGCGCGATGTCACAGCGATATAGGGGAAGGTATGAGAGGTGCACGATAACACCACGATATAGGGGAAGGTATGAGAGGTGCGCGAAAACACAACGATATAGGGGAAGGTATGAGAGGTGTGCGAAAACACAGTAATATAGAGGAATCTATTGGAGGGGCACGAAAACGCAGCGATATATGGGAAGCTGTGGGAGGTGAGCAATAACAGCGCAATATAGGGGAAGGTATGAGGGGTGTGAGAAAACACAGCAATATAGGGGAAGCTATGAGAGGTGTGTGAAAACACAGCGATATAGGAGAAAGTATGAAAGGAGCACGATTACACAGCGATGTATGAAAAGGTATGGGAGGAGCACGAAAACACGACGATACAGGGGAAGGTATGAGAGGTGAGCGAAAACACAGCAATATAGGGGAAGCTATGGGCGGAGTGCGAAATCACAGTGATATAGGGGAAGTTATGAGAGGTGCGCGAAAACAGTGATGCAGGGGAAGCTAGGGGGAGGTGCGTGAAAATATGGCGATACAGGGGAAGCGTTGAGAGGTGTACGAAAACTCTGAAATTAGAGGATGGAATGAGCGGAGCGTGAAAACGCAGGGATATACGGGTAAGTATGCAAGATGCATGAAAACACAGTGATATAGGGAATGTATGAGAGATGCGCGAAAACACAACGATATATGGGAAGCTATGGGAGGTGCTCGATAACAGAGCGATATTGGGGAAGGAATGAGCAGTGCGAGAAAACACAGTGATGTAGGGGAAACTATGGTTGGTGCGTGAAAACAGTGCGATATAGGAGAAGGTATGAGAGGTATGCGAAAACACGGCGAAATAGGGGAAGATATGAGAGGTGCGCGTAAACACAGCAATTTGGGGGAATCTATGAGAGGTGCACGAAAACATTGCAATATATGTTAAGCTATGAAAGGTGTACGAGTACAGAGGGACATAGGGGAAGGTGTGGGAGGTGCACCAAAACTCGGCGATATAGGGGAAGGTATGAGAGGTGCGCGAAAACACAGTGATATAGGGGAAGCTATGGGAAGTGCGCGAAAACATGGTGATATATGTGATGTTATGAGAGGTGCACAAAAACAGAGCAATTTGAGGGAAACTATGAGAGGTGTGCGAAAACATTGCAATATATGGAGAGCTATGAGAGGTGCACGAGAACACAGCGATAGAGGGAAAGCTATGAGAGGTGTGTGAAAACACAGTGAAAAAGGGGAAGGTATGAGAGGTGTGGGAAAACACGGTGATATATGGGAAACTATGGGAGGTGCGTGAAAACAGGGTGATATAGGGACGGTATGAGAGGTGCACAAAAACACAGCGATATTGGTGGATCTATGGGAGGTGAGCAAAAACACTGCGATATAGGGGAAGGTATGCGAGGTGCGTGAAAACACGGCGATATAGGGTTAGCTGTGAGAGGTGCGCGTAAACAGTGATTTAGGGAATCTATGAGAGGTGCACAAAAACATTGCAAGATATGTTAAGCTATGAGAGGTGTACGAGAACACAGCGATATAGGGGAAAGTATGGGAGGTGCGTCAAAACAAGGCGTTATACGGGAAGGTATTAGAGGTGTGCAAAAACACAGCGATATAGGGGAATCTATGGGAGGTGCACGAAACCACAGTGATATAATGGAAGGTATGGGTGATAAAGGGGATGAATGAGAGGTGCGTGAAAACACAACGATATAGAGGAATCTATAGGAGGTGCGCGAAAATGCAGCGATATATGGGAAGCTATGGGATGTGCGCAATAACAGAGCGATATAGGGGAAGGTATGAGGGGTGCGAGAAAACACAGCAATGTAGGGGAAGCTATGAGAGGTGCGCGAAAACAGTGATATAGCGAAAGCTATGGGAGCTGTGCGAAAACACGGCGATATACCTGAAGATATGTGAATCGATACAGGGAAAGCGATGAGAGGTGCACGAAAACTCAGCAATATCGAAGATGGTATGAGCGGAGAGTGAAAAAGCAGGGATATAGGGGTAGATATGCAAGAAGCATGAAAACACACTGATATAGGGAAGGTATGAGAGGTGCGCGAAAACACAACGATTTAGGGGAAGGTATGAGAGGTGTGCGAAAACACAGTCATATAGAGGAATCTATAGGAGGTGCTCGAAAACGCAGTGATATGGGAAGCTATGGGAAGTGAGTGATAACAGAGCGATATAGGGGGCGGTGTCAAAGGTGGTATAAAACACAGCGATATAGGGGAACCTATGGGAGGTGTGTGAAAACATTGCGATATAGGAGAAGGTATTAGAGGTACGCGAAAACACAGCGATGTTGGGGAAGTTATGGGAGGTATGCGACAACAGAGCAATATAGGGGAAGGTATGGGAGGTGTGCGAAAACACGTCGATATAGAGGAAGGTATGAGAGGCGCACGATAACACGGCGATATAGGGGAAGCTATAAGAGGTGAGCGAAAACACAGCAATATAGGGGAAGGTATGAGAGGTGCGCAAAAACACAGCGATATAGGGGAATCTATGGGATGTGCGCAAAAGCACGGCAATATAGGGCAAGGTATGGGAGGTGCGGGAAAAATGGTGAGAAACGTGATGTTATGAGAGGTGCGCGAAAACAGAGCAATTTGAAGGAAGCTATGAGAGGTGCGTGAAAACATTGCAATATATGGAAAGCAATCAGAGGTGCACGAGAACACAGCGATAGAGGGGAAGCAATGAGAGGCGCGCAATAACACAATGAAAAAGGGGACGGTATGAGAGGTGCGCAAAAACACAGCGATATAGGGTAATCTATGGGAGGTGCGCGAAACCACAGCGATATAGGGGAAGGTATGGGTGGTGCACGAAAATAGGGTGATATAGGGGAAGGTATGAGAGGTGCGCGAAAACACAACGATATAGGGGGAGGTATGAGAGGTATGCCAAAACACAGTGATATAGAGGAATCTATAGGAGGTGTGCGAAAACGCAGCGACATATGGGAAGCTATGGGAGGTGTACAAAACAGAGCGATATAGGGTAAGGTATCAAAGGTTGGAGAAAACACAGCGATATAGGGGAAGCTATGGGAGGTGCGTGAAAACGCGGCGATATAGGAGAAGGCATTAGAGGTACGCGAAAACACAGCGATGTTGGGGAAGTTATGAGAGGTACGCGAAAACAGCGATATAGTGGAAGCTATGGGAGGTACGCGAAAACACAGCAATATAGGGTAAGTTATGGGAGGTGCGCGAAAACACGGTGACGTACGTGAAGGTATCAGAGGTGCGTGAAAACATATCGATATAGGGGAAGGTATTAGAGGCGCACGAAAACACGGCAATATAGTGGAAGCTATAAGAGGTGAGTGAAAACACAGCAATATAGGGGAAGGTATGAGAGGTGTGCAAAAACACAGCGATATAGGGGAAGCTATGGGAGCTGCGTGAAAACAGTGCGATAGAGGGGAAGGTATGAGAGGTGTGCAAAAAAACAACAATATAAGGGAATCTATGGGATGTGCGTGAAAACACAGCGATATAGGGGAATTTATGGGAGGTGCGTGAAAACAGAGCAATTTGAGGGAAGGTATGAGAGGTGCGCGAAAACACACTGAGATAGGGGAAGCTATGAGAGGTGCGCGAAAACATGGTGATGCACGTGATGTTATGAGAGCTGCGCGAAAACAGTGATATAGCGGAAGCTATGGAAGTTACGCAACAACACAGCAATATAGGAGAAGGTACGGGAGGTGTGCGAAAACAGAACAATTTGAGGGAAGCTATGAGAGATGAGCAAAAACATTGCAATATATGGAGAGCTATTAGAAGTGCATGAGAACATAGCGATAGAGGGGAAGCTATGAGAGGTGCGCGATAACACAGTGAAAAAGGGAAAGGTATGAGAGGTGCGGGAAAACACGGCGATATATGGGAAACTATGGGAGGTGCGTGAAAACAGGGTGATATATGAGAAAGTATGAGAGGAATATGAAAACACATCGATGTACGGGAAGCTATGAGAGCTGTGGGAAAACAGTGATATAGCGGAAGCTATGGAAGATATGCAACAACACAGCAATATAGGGGAAGGTATGGGAGGTGCACGAAAACACGGCAATATAGGGAAAGCTATGAGACGTGTACGTAAACACAGTGATATAGGGGAAGCTATGGGAGGTGCGCAAAAACATGGTGATATACGTGATGATATGAGAAGTGTGCGAAAACAGAACAATTTGAGGGAAGCTATGAGAGGTGAGCGAAAACATTGCAATATATGGAAAGCTATGAGAGGTGCACGAAAACACAGTGATAGAGGGGAAGCTATGAGAGGTGCGGGAAAATGCAACGATATAGGTTAAGGTATGAGAGGTGCGAGAAAACACAGCAATATAGGGGAAGCAATGGGAGGTGCACGAAAACACGGCTATATACGTGAAGCTATGAGAGGTGCGTGAAAACACGTCGATATAGGGGAAGGTTTGAGAGATTAGCGAAAACATAGCTAAATAGGGGAAGGTATGAGTGATGCGCGAGAAAATGGAGATATAGGCAAAGCTGTGAGAGGTGAGCAAAAACACAGTGATATAGGGAAAGATATGCAAGGTGCGCGAAATCACGGTGATATAGGGGAAGCTATGAGAGGTGCGCGTAAACACAGCGATTTGGGGAAATCTATCAGAGGTGCACAAAAACATTGCAATATATGTTAAGCTATGAGAGGTGTACGAGAACAAAAAGATATAGGGGTAGGTGTGGGAGGTGCACGAAAACATGGCGATACAAGGGAAGATATGAGAGGTGAGCGAAAACACAGCGATATGAGCGAAAACACAGCTATATAGGGGAAG
Source organism: Mobula birostris (assembly GCF_030028105.1). NCBI lineage: Eukaryota > Metazoa > Chordata > Chondrichthyes > Myliobatiformes > Myliobatidae > Mobula > Mobula birostris. Next base: position 95,597 of record NW_027278274.1, read on the forward strand.
CTATGAGCGTTTTGCAAAATCACAGTGATATGGTGGAAGGTATGAGAGGTGCGCAAAAACACAGAGATACAGGGGAAGGTATGGGAGGTACGTGAACACAGGGTTTTATACGGGAAGGTATTAGAGGTGCGCAAAAACACAGCGATTAGGGGAATCTATGGGAGGTGCACGAAAACACAGCGATATAGGGGAAGGTATGAGAGGTGCGTGAAAACAGGGCGTTATAGTGGAACTTATTAGAGGTGCGCAAAAACACAGCGAGATAGGGGAATCTATGGGAGGTGCACGAAAACACGACCATATAAGGGAAGGTATGAGAGGTGCGCGCAAGCATGGTGATATACGTGATGTTATGAGAGGTGCACGAAAACAGAGCAATTTGAGGGAAGCTAAGAGAGGTGAGCGAAAACATTGCAATATATGGAGAGCTATGAGAGGTGCACGAGAACACAGTGACAGAGGGGAAGCTATGAGGGGTGCGGGAAAATGCAACGATATAGGGTAAGTTACGAGAGGTGCGCGAAAACACAGCAATATAGGGGAAGCTATGGGAGGTGCACGAAAACACGGCTATATACGTGAAGCTATGAGAGGTGCATGAAAACACATCGATATGGGGGAAGGTATGAGAGATTAGCGAAAACTCAGCTAAAAAGGGGAAGTTTTCGTGCACCTCTCATACCTTGCCCTATATCGGTGTGTTTTCAAGCACCTCTCATAACTTCTCCTATATCGCTGTGTTTTTGCACACCTCTCATACCTTCCCATATATCGCTGTGTTTTCGTGCACCTCTCATGGCTTCTCCAATATCACCGTGCATTCATGCACATCTCATACCGTCCCCTGCATCGCTGTGTTTTTGCGCACATTCCATAGCTTCCCCTTTATCGCTGTGTTATTGCTCACCTCTCATACCTCCCCCTATATCGTTGTGTTTTCACGCACCTCTCATAGCTTCCCCTATATCGCTGTCTTTTCGCGCACATCCCATAGCTTCCACTATATCGCCGGGTTTTCGCGCACCACTCATGTCTTCACCTATATCGCTATGTTTTCGCTCCTCTCATTACTTCACTTATATCGCTGTGTTTTCGTGCAGTTCTCATACCTTCCACTATATCGCTGTGTTTTCATGCACATCTCACAACGTCCCCTATATCGCTGTGCCTTCGCGCACCTCTCATACCTTCCTCGATATCGCCCTGTATTCGTGCCCCTCCCACTGCTTCCCTTATATCGCTGTGTTTTCGTGCAGCTCTCATACCTTCCACTATATCGCTGTGTTTTCACACACCTCTCATAACTTCTCCTATATCGCTGTGTTTTTGTGCACCTCTCATACCTTCCCTAATATCGCTGCGTTTTCATGTACATCTCATAACGTCCCCTATATCGCTGTGTATTCACGCACCTCCCATAGCATCCCTTATATCGCTGTGCCTTGCGCACCTCTCATACCTTCCCCTATATCGCTGTCTTTTCGCGCACATCGCATAGATTCACCTTTATCGCTGTGTTATTGCTCACCTCTCATAGCTTCCCCTATATCACCGTGTTTTTACTCACCTCTCATAGCTTCCCCTATATCGCCGTTTTTCGTGCACCTCTCATGTCTTCAGCCAGATCGCTATGTTTTCGCTCCTCTCATTACTTCCCCTATATCGCTGTGTTTTCGCGCACCTCTCATGATTTTCCCTACATCGCCGTGGTCTCGCACACCTCTCATACCTTCCCCTATATCGCCGTGATTTTGCACACGTCCCATAGCGTCGCCTATATCGCTGTGTTTTCGGGCACCTCTCATACCTTCCCCTACATCACCCTGTTTTCATGCACGTCTCATAACGTCCCCTATATCGCCCTGTTTTCGCGCACCTCCCATACCTTCCCCTAAATCGCTGTCTTTTCGTGCACCTCTCATACCTTCCCCTATGTCGCTGTGTTTTCACGCACCTCGCATAACTTCTCCTATATCGCTGTACTTTTGCACACATCTCATACCTTCCCCTATATTGCCGTGTTTTCATGCACATCTCACAACGTCCCCTATATCGCTGTCTATTTGCGCACCTCCCATAGCATACCCTATATCGCTGTGCCTTCGCGCACCTCTCATACCTTCCCCTATATCGCCCTTTTTCCACGCACCTCCCATAGCTTCCCCGATATCGCTGTATTTTCGTGCACCTCCCATAGCTTCGCCTACATTGCTGTTTTCGCACACCTCTCATACCTTCCCCTATATCGCTGTTTTTTCGCGCACATCCCATAGCTTCACCTTTATCGCTGTGTTATTGCTCACCTCTCATACCTCCCCCTATATCGCCGTGTTTTTACTCACCTCTCATAGCTTCCCCTATATCGCCGTTTTTCGTGCACCTCTCATGTCTTCAGCCAGATCGCTATGTTTTCGCTCCTCTCATTACTTCCCCTATATCGCTGTGTTTTCGCGCACCTCTCATACCTTCCCCTATGTCGCTGTGTTTTCACACACCTCGCATAACTTCTCCTATATCGCTGTTCTTTTGCACACATCTCATACCTTCCCCTATATTGCCGTGTTTTCATGCACATCTCACAACGTCCCCTATATCGCTGTCTATTTGCGCACCTCCCATAGCATACCCTATATCACTGTGCCTTCGCGCACCTCTCATACCTTCCCCTATATCGCCCTTTTTCCACGCACCTCCCATAGCTTCCCCGATATCGCTGTATTTTCGTGCACCTCCCATAGCTTCGCCTACATTGCTGTTTTCGCACACCTCTCATACCTTCCCCTATATCGCTGTTTTTTCGCGCACATCGCATAGCTTCACCTTTATCGCTGTGTTATTGCTCACCTCTCATACCTCCCCCTATATGGCAGTGTTTTCACTTACCTCTCATAACTTCTCCTATATCGCTGTATTTTTGCGCCCCTCTCATGGCTTCCCCAATATCGCCGTGTTTTCGTACACCTCTCATATCTCCCCCATATTGCTGTTTTCACGCACCTCTCATAACTTCTCCTATATTGCTGTCTTTTTGTGCACCTCTTATACCTTCCCTGATATCGCTGCGTTTTCATGCACATCTCATAACGTCCCCTATATCGCTGTGTACTCGCGCACCTCCCATAGCATCCCCGATATCGCTGTGCCTTCGCACACCTCTCATACATTCCCCTATATCGCCCTGTTTTCGCGGACCTCCCATTCATTCTCCTATATCGCTGTGTTTTTGTGCACCTCTCATACCTTCCCTAATATCGCTGCGTTTTCATGCAAATCTCATAACGTCACCTATATCGCTGTGTATTCATGCACCTCCCGTAGCATACCCTATATTGCTGTGCCTTGCGCACCTCTCATACATTCCCCTATATCGCTGTCTTTTTGCACATATCCCATAGATTCAACTTAATCACTGTGTTATTGCACACCTCTCAGAGCTTCCCCTATATCGCCGTGTTTTTGCTCACCTTTCATAGCTTCCCCTATATCGCCGTGTTTTCGCGCACCTCTCATGTCTTCACCTAGATCGCTATGTTTTCACTCCTCTCAATACTTCCCCTATATCGCTGTGTTTTCTCGCACATCTGATACATTCTCCCGTATCGCTGTGTTTTCGCACACCTCTCATAATTTCCCCTATATCGCCGTGTTCTCGCACGCCTCTCATACCTTCCCCTATATCGCTGTCTTTTCGCACACCTCTCATGTCCTCCCCAATATCGCTGTGTTTTCATGCACATCTGATAACGTCCCCTATATCACTGTGTATTCACGCACCTCCCATAGCATCCCCTATACCGCTGTGCCTTCGCGCACCTCTCATACCATCCCCTATATTGCCCTGTTTTCGTGCACATCTCATAGCTGCAACTTTATCGCTGTCTTATTGCTCACCTTTCATAGCTTCCCCTATATCGCTGTGTTTTCATGCACATCTCATAACGTCCCCTATATCGCTGTGCTTTCTCGCACCTCTGATACATTCCCCTGTATCTCCGTGTTTTCGCGCACCTCTCATAATTTCCCCTATTTCGCCGTGTTTTGGCACACGTCCCATAGCGTCCCCTATATCGCTGTGTTTTCGGGCACCTCTCATACATTCCCCTATATCGCCCTGTTTTCGCGCACATCCCATAGCTTCCACTATATTGCCCTGTTTTCGCGCACCTCTCATACCATCCCCTATATCGCCCTGTTTTCGCGGACCTCCCATTCATTCCCCTATATCGCTGTGTTTTTGTGCACCTCTCATACCTTCCCTAATATCGCTGCGTTTTCATGCAAATCTCATAACATCACCTATATCGCTGTGTATTCACGCACCTCCCGTAGCATACCCTATATTGCTGTGCCTTGCGCACCTCTCATACATTCCCCTATATCGCTGTCTTTTTGCACATATCCCATAGATTCAACTTAATCTCTGTGTTATTGCACACCTCTCAGAGATTCCCTTATATCGCTGTGTTTTTGCTCACCTTTCATAGCTTCCCCTATATCGCCGTGTTTTCGCGCACCTCTCATGTCTTCACCTAGATCGCTATGTTTTCACTCCTCTCAATACTTCCCCTATATCGCTGTGTTTTCTCGCACATCTGATACATTCTCCCGTATCGCTGTGTTTTCGCACACCTCTCATAATTTCCCCTATATCGCCGTGTTCTCGCACGCCTCTCATATCTTCCCCTATATCGCTGTCTTTTCGCACACCTCTCATGTCCTCCCCAATATCGCCGTGTTTTGGCACACGTCCCATAACGTCCCCTATATCGCTGTGTTTTCGGGCACCTCTCATACATTCCCCTATATCGCCCTGTTTTCGCACACATCCCATAGCTTCCACTATATTGCCCTGTTTTCACGCACCTCTCATACCATCCCCTATATCGCCCTGTTTTTGCGCACCTCCCGTACCTCCCCCTATATTGCTGTGTTTTCGTGCACCTCTCATATCTTGCCCTATATAGCTGTGTTTTCATGCACCTCTCATAAATTCTGCTATAACACTGTATTTTTTCGCACCTCTCATACCTTCCCCTATATTGCCGTGTTTTCATGCACATCTCCTAAGGTCCCTATATCGCTGTGTATTCGTTCACCTCCCATAGCACCTCTATATAACTGTGCCTTCGCGTACCTCTCATACTTTCCCCTATATCGCCCTGTTTTCGCTCACTTCCCATAACTTCCCCGATATCGCTGTGTTTTCGTGCACCTCTCATTCCTTCCACTATATCGCTGTGTTGTCACCCACCTCTCATAACTTCACCTATATCGCTGTGTTTTTGCACACCTCTCATACCTTCCCATATATCGCTGTGTTTTCACGCACCTCTCATGGCTTCCCCAATATCGCCGTGTATACATGCACATCTCGTACCGTCCCCTTTATCGCTGTGTTTTCGCGCACCTCCCATAGCTTTGCTGAGATCGCTATGTTTTCGCTCGTCTCATTACTTCCCCTATATCACTGTGCTTTCACGCACGTCCCATAGCGTCCCCTATATTGATGTGTTTCCATGCACATCTCATAACGTCCCCTATATCGCCCTGTTTTCGCGCATCTCCCATACCTTCCCCTATATTGCTGTGTTTTCGTGCACCTCTCATACCTTCCCCTATATCGCTGTGTTTTCACGCATCTCTCATAGCTTCTCCTACATCGCTGTACTTTTGCGCACATCTCATACCTTCCCATAAATTGCCATGTTTTCATGCACATCTCATAAACTCCCCTATATCACTGTGCATTCGCGCACATCCCGTAGCATCCCCTATATAACTGTGCCTTCACGCACCTCTCATACCTTCCCCTATATCGCCTTGTTTTCGCACACCTCCCATACCTTCCCCGATTTCGCTGTGTTTTCTTGCACCTCCCATAGCTTTGCCTACATCGCTGTTTTCGCGCACAGCCCATAGCTTCACCTTGATTGCTGTGTTATTGCTCACCTCTCATAGCTTCCCCTATATCGCCGTGTTTTCACGCACCTCGCATGTCTTCACCTATATCGCTATGTTTTTGCTCCTATCATTACTTCCCCTATATCGCTGTGTTTTCTCGCACCTCTGATACATTCCCCTGTATTGACATGTTTTCGCACACCTCTTACAATTTCCCCTATATTGCCGTGTTCTCGCACACCTCTCATACCTTCCCCTATATCACTGTTTTTCTGTGCACGTCCCATAGCGTCCCCTATATCGCTGTGTTTTCTCGCACCTCTGATACATTTCCCTGTATCGCCGTATTTTCGCACATATCCCATAGCTTCCACTAAATTGCCCTGTTTTTGCGCACCTCTCATAACTTCCCCCATATCGCTGTGTTTTTATGCACATCTCATAACGTCCCCATATCACTGTGTAGTCGCGCACCTCCCATAGCCTCCCACATATTGCTGGGCCTTCGCGCACTTCTCGTACCTTCGCCTATATCGCCCTGTTTTCGCACACTTCCCATTCATTCTCCTGTCACTGTGTTTTTGTGAACCTCTCATACCTTCCCCTATATAGCTGTGTTTTTGCGCACACCCCATAGATTCACCTTTATCACTGTGTTATTGCTCACCTCTCATAGCTTCCACTATATTGTCCTGCTTTCACGCACCTCTCATGTCTTCCACTATATCTCTGTGTTTTCGCGCACCTCCTCTAGCATCCCCTATATGGCTGTGTCTTCGCACTTCTCTCATACCTTCACCTATATCGCCCTGTTTTCGAGCACCTCCCATACCTCCCCCTATATTGCTGTTTTCACGCACATCTCATAACTTCTCCTATATTGCTGTATTTTTGCGCACCTCTAATAACTTCCCCTATATCGCCGTGTTTTTATGCACATCTCATAACGTCCCCTATATCGCTGTGTATTCGCGCACCTCCCATAGAATCCCCCATATCGCTGTGCCTTGTGCACCGCTCATACCTTCCCCTATATCGCTGTCTTTTCGCCCACATCCCATAGATTCACCTTTATCGCTGTGTTATTGCTCACCGCTCATAGCTTCCCCTATATCGCCGTGTTTTTGCTCACCTCTCATAGCTTCCACTATATTGTCCTGCTTTCACGCACCTCTCATGTCTTCCCCTTTCTCACTGTGTTTTCGCGCACCTCCCATAGCATCCCCTATATTGCTGTGTCTTCGCACTCCTCTCATACCTTCCCCTATATCGCCCTGTTTTCGAGCACCTTCCATACCTTCCCCTAAATCGCTGTGTTTTCGTGCACCTTTCATACCTCCTCCTATATCGCTGTGTTTTCATTCACCTCTCATAACTTCTCCTATATTGCTGTATTTTTGCGCACCTCTCATAACGTCCCCTATATCGCTGTGTATTCGCGCACCTCCCATAGAATCCCCTATATCGCTGTGCCTTCACGCACCTCTCATACTTCCCCTATATCGCCCTGTTTTCACACACCTCTCATTCCTTCCCCTATATCGCTGTGTTTTTGTGCACCTCTCATACCTTCCCCTATATCGCTGTGTTTTCACACACCTCTCATAACTTCTCCTGTATCGCTGTGTTTTTGTGCACCTCTTATATCTTCCCTAATATCGCTGCATTTTAATGCACATCTCATAACGTCCCCTATATCGCTGTGTATTCACGCACCTCCCATAGCATCCCCTATATTGCTGTGCCTTGCGCACCTCTCATACCTTCCCCTATATCGCTGCCTTTACGCGCATGTCCCATAGATTCAACTTTATCGCTGTGTTATTGCACACCTCTCACAGCTTCCCCATATCGACGTGTTTTTGATCACCTCTCATAGCTTCCCCTATATTGACGTGTTTTCGCGCACCTCTCATGTCTTCACCTAGATCGCTATGTTTTCGCTCCTCTCATTACTTCCCCTATATCGCTGTGTTTTCTCGGACCTCTGATACATTCTCCCATATCGCCGTATTTTCGCGCACCTCTCATAGCCTCCCCTATATCGCCATGTTTTCATGCACATCTCATACCGTCTCCTATATCACTGTGTTTTCACGCACATCCCATAGCATCCCCTATATCGCTGTGCCTTCGTGTACCTCTCAGATCTTCCCCTATATCACTGTGTTTTCATGCACATCTCATAACGTCCCCTATATCGCTGTGCTTTCTCGCACTTCTGATACATTCCCCTGTATCGCCGTGTTCTCGCGCACCTCTCATAATTTCCCCTATATCGCCGTGTTTTCGCACACCTCTCATTCCTTCCCCTATATCGCTGTGTTTTTGTGCACCTCTCATTCCTTCCCCTATATCGCTGTGTTTTTGTGCACCTCTCATACCTTCCCCTATATCGCTGTGTTTTCACACACTTCTCATAACTTCTCCTATATCGCTGCGTTTTAATGCACATCTCGTAACGTCCCCTATATCGCTGTGTATTCACGCACCTCCCATAGCATGCCCTATATCGCTGTGCCTTGCGCACCTCTCATACCTTCCCCTATATCGCTGTCTTTACGCGCACATCCCATAGATTCAACTTTATCGCTGTGTTATTGCACACCTCTCAAAGCTTCCCCTATATCGCCGTGTTTTTGCTCACCTCTCATAGCTTCCCCTATATTGCCGTGTTTTTGCGCACCTCTCATGTCTTCACCTAGATCGCTATGTTTTCGCTCCTCTCATTACTTCCCCTATATCGCTGTGTTTTCTCGCACCTCTGATACATTCTCCCATATCGCCGTGTTTTCGCGCACCTATCATAGCTTCCCCTATACCGCCGTGTTTTCATGCACATCTCATACTGTCTCCTATATCACTGTGTTTTCACGCACATCCCATAGCATCCCCTATATCGCTGTGCCTTCGTGTACCTCTCATATCTTCCACTATATCGCTGTGTTTTCATGCACATCTCATAACTTCCCCTATATCGCTGTGCTTTCTTGCACCTCTGATACATTCCCCTGTATCGCCGTGTTTTTGCGCACCTCTCATAATTTCCCCTATATCGCCGTTTTTCGCGCACCTCTCATGTCTTCAGCTAGATCGCTATGTTTTCGCTCCTCTCATTACTTCCCCTATATTGCTGTGTTTTCGCGCACCTCTCATGATTTTCCCTATATCGCCGTGGTCTCGCACACCTCTCATACCTTCCCCTATATCGCCGTGATTTTGCACACGTCCCATAGCGTCGCCTATATCGCTGTGTTTTCGGGCACCTCTCATACATTCCCCTACATCACCCTGTTTTCATGCACGTCTCATAACGTCCCCTATATCGCCCTGTTTTCGCGCACCTCCCATACCTTCCCCTAAATCGCTGTGTTTTCGTGCACCTCTCATACCTTCCCCTATGTCGCTGTGTTTTCACGCACCTCGCATAACTTCTCCTATATCGCTGTACTTTTGCGCACATCTCATACCTTCCCCTATATTGCTGTGTTTTCATGCACATCTCACAACGTCCCCTATATCGCTGTCTATTTGTGCACCTCCCATAGCATACCCTATATCACTGTGCCTTCGCGCACCTCTCATACCTTCCCCTATATCGCCCTTTTTTCGCACACCTCTCATAGCTTCCCCTATATCGCCGTGTTTTTGAGCACCTCCCATAACTTCCCTTATATTGCTGTGTTTTCGTGCACCTTTCATACCTCCCCCATTTCGTTGTGTTGTCTCGCACCTCTCATAATTTCTCCTATATCGCTATATTTTTTCGCACATCTCATACCTTCCCCTATATCGCTGTGTTTTCACGCACCTCTCATGTCTTCACCTAGATCGCTATGTTTTCGCTCCTCTCATTACTTCCCCTATATCGCTGTGTTTTCACGCACCTCTCATGTCTTCACCTAGATCGCTATGTTTTCGCTCCTCTCATTACTTCCCCTATATCGCTGTGTATTCTCGCACCTCTGGTATATTCTCCCATATCACTGTGTTTTCGCGCACCTCTCATAGCTTCCTCTATATCGCCCTGTTTTCACGCACCTCCCATACCTCCCCCTATATTGCTGTGTTTTCGTGCACCTCTTATACCTTGCCCTATATTGCTGTGTTTTCACGCACCTCTCATAAATTCTGCTATAACGCTGTATTTTTCGCACCTCTCATACCTTCCACTATATTGCCGTGTTTTCATGCACATCTCATAACGTCCCCTATATCGCTGTGCATTCGTGCACCTCCCATAGCACCCCTATATAACTGTGCCTTCGCGTACCTCTAATACTTTCCCCTATATCGCCCTGTTTTCGCTCACTTCCCATAACTTCCCCGATATCGCTGTGTTTTCGTGCACCTCTCATACCTTCCCTAATATCGCTGCGTTTTCATGTACATCTCATAACGTCCCCTATATCGCTGTGTATTCACGCACCTCCCATAGCATCCCTTATATCGCTGTGCCTTGCGCACCTCTCATACCTTCCCCTATATCGCTGTCTTTTCGCGCACATTGCATAGATTCACCTTTATCGCTGTGTTATTGCTCACCTCTCATAGCTTTCCCTATATCGCCGTGTTTTTGCTCACCTCTCATAGCTTCCCCTATATCGCCGTTTTTCGCGCACCTCTCATGTCTTCAGCTAGATCGCTATGTTTTCGCTCCTCTCATTACTTCCCCTTTATTGCTGTGTTTTCGCGCACCTCTCATGATTTTCCCTATATCGCCGTAGTCTCGCACACCTCTCATACCTTCCCCTATATCGCCGTGATTTTGCACACGTCCCATAGCGTCGCCTATATCGCTGTGTTTTCGGGCACCTCTCATACATTCCCCTACATCACCCTGTTTTCATGCACGTCTCATAACGTCTCCTATATTGCCCTGTTTTCGCGCACCTCCCATACCTTCCCCTATGTCGCTGTGTTTTCACGCACCTCGCATAACTTCTCCTATATCGCTGTACTTTTGCGCACATCTCATACCTTCCCCTATATTGCCGTGTTTTCATGCACATCTCACAACGTCCCCTATATCGCTGTCTATTTGCGCACCTCCCATAGCATACCCTATATCACTGTGCCTTCGCGCACCTCTCATACCTTCCCCTATATCGCCCTTTTTTCGCACACCTCTCATAGCTTCCCCTATATCGCCGTGTTTTTGAGCACCTACCATACCTTCCCCTATATCGCTGTGTTTTCGTGCACCTTTCATACCTCCCCCATTTCGTTGTGTTCTCTCGCACCTCTCATAAGTTCTCCTATATCGCTATATTTTTTCACACATCTCATACCTTCCCCTATATCGCTGTGTTTTCACGCACCTCTCATGTCTTCACCTAGATCGCTATATTTTCGCTCCTCTCATTACTTCCCCTATATCGCTGTGTATTCGTGCACCTTTCATACCTCCTCCTATATCGCTGTGTTTTCACTCACCTCTCATAACTTCTCCTATATTGCTGTATTTTTGCGCACCTCTCATAACTTCCCCTATATCGCCGTGTTTTTATGCACATCTCATAACGTCCCCTATATCGCTGTGTATTCGCCCACCTCCCATAGAATACCCTATATCGCTGTGCCTTCGTGCACCTCTCATTCCTTCCCCTATATCGTTGTGTTTTCGTGCACCTCTCATAATGTCCCCATATCGCTGTGTTTTCGCGCACCTCCCATAACATCCCCTATATCGCTGTGCCTTGCGCACCTCTCATACCTTCCCCTATATCGCTGTCTTTTCGCGCACATCCCATAGATTCAACTTTATCGCTGTATTATTGCACATCTCTCACAGCTTCCCCTATATCGCCGTGTTTTTGCTCACCTCTCATAGCTTCCCCTATATCGCCGTGTTTTCGCGCACCTCTCATGTCTTCACTAAGATCGCTATGTTTTCGCTCCTCTCATTACTTCCCCTATATCGCTGTGTTTTCTCGCACCTCTGATACATTCTCCCATATCGCCGTGTTTTCGCGCTCCTCTCATTACTTCCCCTATATCACTGTGTTTTCTCGCACCTCTGATACATTCTCCCATATCGCCGTGCTTTCGCGCACATCTCATAACGTCCCCTATATCGCTGTGCTTTCTCGCACCTCTGATACATTCCACTGTATCGCTGTGTTTTCGCGCACCTCTCATAATTTCCCCTATATCGCCGTGTTTTTGCGCACCTCTCATACCTTCCCCTATATCGCTGTGTTTTCGTGCACCTCTCATACCTTCCCCTATATCGCTGTGTTTTCACACACCTCTCATAACTTCTCTTATATCGCTGTGTTTTTGTTCACCTCTTATATCATCCCTAATATCGCTGCGTTTTAATGCACATCTCATAACGTCCCCTATATCGCTCTGTATTCAAGCACCTCCCATAGCATCCCCTATATCGCTGTACCTTCCCCTATATCGCTGTCTTTTCGCACACATCCCATAGATTCAACTTTATCGCTGTGTTATTGCACACCTCTCACAGCTTCCCCTATATCGCCGTGTTTTTGCTCACCTTTCATAGCTTCCCCTATATAGCCGTGTTTTCGCGCACCTCTCATGTCTTCACCTAGATCGCTATGTTTTCGCTCCTCTCATTTCTTCCCATTTCGCTGTGTTTTCTCGCACCTCTGATACATTCTCCCATATCGCCGTGTTTTCGCACACGTCTCATACCTTCCCCATTTCGCCCTGTTTTCGCACAGCTCTCATACCTTCCCCTATATCGCTGTGTTTTCATGCACCTCTCATAACTTCTCCTATATTGCTGTGTTTTTTGAACCTCTCATACCTTCCCTAATATCGCTGCGTTTTCATGCACATCTCATAACGTCCCGTATATCGCTGTGTATTCATGCATCTCCCATAGCATCCCCTATGTTGCTGTGCCTTGCGCACCTCTCATACCTTCCCCTATATCGCTGTGTTTTTGCGCACATCCCATAGATTCACTTTTATCGCCGTGTTTTTGCTCACCTCCTATAGCTTCCACTATATTGCGCTACTTTCACGCACCTCTCATGCCTTCCGCTATATCACTGTGTTTTCGCGCACCTCCCATACCATCCCCTATATTGCTGTGTCTTCACACTCCTGTCATACCTTCCCCTACATCGCCCTGTTTTCGAGCACCTCCCATACCTTCCCCTATATCGCTGTGTTTTCGTGCACTTTTCATACCTCCCCCTAAATCGCTGTTTTCACTCACCTCTCATAACTTCTCCTATATTGCTGTATTTTTGCGCACCGCTCATAATTTCCCCTATATCGCCGTGTTTTTATGCAAATCTCATAACGTCCCCTATATTGCTGTGTATTCATGCACCTCCAATAGAATCCCATATATCACTGTGCCTTCGCGCACCTCTCATTCCTTCCCCTATATCGCTGTGTTTTCACACACCTCTCATAACTTCTCCTATATCGCTGTGTTTTTGTGCACCTCTTATATCTTCCCTAATATCGCTGCGTTTTCATGCACATCTCATAACGTCCCCTATATCGCTGTGTATTCACGCACCTCCCGTAGCATCCCCTATATCGCTGTGCCTTCGTGCACCTCACATACCTTCCCCTATATTGCCCTGTATTCGCGCACCTCCCATAACATCCCCTATATCACTGTGCCTTTGCGTACCTCTCATACCTTCCCCTATATCTCCGTGTTTTCATGCACATCTCATAACGTCCCCTATATTGCTGTGTTTTCATGCACCTCGCATAACTTCCCCTATATCGCCCTGTTTTCGCGCACCTCTCATACCTTCTCCTATATCACTGTGTTTTCACGCACCTCTCATAACTTCCCCTATATCGCTGTGTTTTCACACACCTGTCATTGTTTCCCGACTATCGCCGTGTATTCATGCACATCTCATACCGTCCCCTATATCGCTGTGTTTTCGCGCACCTCTCATACATACCCCTATATCGCTGTCTTTTCGCGCATATCCCATAGCTTCACCTTTATCTGTGTTATTGCTCACCTCTCACAGCTTCCCCTATATCGCCATGTTTTCGCGCACCTCTGATACATTCTCTTGTATTGCCATGTTTTCGCGCACCTCTCATGTCTTCACCTATATTGCTATGTTTTCACTCCTCTCATTGCTTCCCTTATATCGCTGTGTTTTCTCGTACCTCTGATACATTCCCCTGTAGCGCCGTGTTTTCACGCACCTCTCATAATTTCCCCTTTATCGCCGTGTTTTCGCGCACGTCCCATAGCGTCGCCTATATCGCTCTGTTTTCGGGCACCTCTCATACCTTCCACTATATTGCCCTGTTTTCGCGCACTTCCCATACCTTAACCTATATCGTCCTGTTTTCCCGCACCTCCCATACCTCCCCTATACCGCTGTGTTTTCACGCACCTCTCGTAAATTCTGCTATATCGCTGTATTTTTGCGCACCTCTCATACCTTCCCCTATATTGCCGTGTTTTCATGCACATCTGATAACGTCCCCTATATCGCTGTGTATTCGCGCACCTGCCATAGCATCCCCAATATAACTGTGCCTTCGCGTACCTCTCATACCTTCCCCTATATCGCCCTGTTTTCGCTCACTTCCCATAACTTCCCCGATATCGCTGTGTTTTCGTGCACCTCTCATACCTTCAACTATATTGCTGTGTTGTCACCCACCTCTCATAACTTCTCCTATATCACTGTGTTTTTGCACGCCTCTCATACCTTCCCCTATATCATTGTGTTTTCGCGAACCTCTCATGGCTTCCCCAATATCGCCATGTATTCATGCACATCTCATACTGTCCCCTATATCGCTCTGTTTTCGCGCACCTCCCATAGCTTCGCTGACATCGGTATGTTTTCGCTCCTCTCATTACTTCCCCTATATCACTGTGTTTTCGTGCACGTCCCATAGCGTCCCCTATATCGCTGTGTTTTCTCGCACCTCTGATACATTCGCCTATATCGCCGTGTTTTCGCGCACATCCCATAGCTTCCACTATATTGCCCTGTTTTTGCACACCTCTCATAGCATCCCCTATATCACTGTGTTTTTGCGCACCTCCCATAGCATCCCCTATATTGCTGTGCCTTTGCACACCTCTCATACCTTCCCCTATATCGCCGTTTTGGCGCAACTCCCATACCTTCTCCTATATCGCTGTGTTTTGTGCACCTCTAATACCTCCCCCTATATCGCTGTGTTTTCACGCACCTCTCATGCCTTCTCCTATATCGCCCTGTTTTCGAGCACCTCCCATAACTTCCGCTATATTGCCGTTTTTACTCACCTCTGATGTCTTCCCCTATATCGCCGTGTCTTCATACAAATCTCATACCGTCCCCTATATCGCCGTGTTTTCGCGCATCTCTCATACCTTCCCCATATCACTGTTTATTTGCGCATGTCCCATAACGTCCCCTATATCGCTGTGTTTTCTTGCACCTCTGATACATTCCCCTGTATCGTTGTGGTTTCGTGCACATCCCATAGGTTCCACTATATTGCCCTGTTTTTGCGCACCTCTCATGTCTTCCCCTATATCACGGTGTTTTCGCGCACCTCTCATAGCATCCCCTATATCGCTGTGCCTTCACGCACCTCTCATAACTTCCCCTATATCGCCCGCTTTTCGCGCACCACCCATATCTTCCCCAATATTGCTGTGTTTTCCTGCACCTCTCATACCTTCCCTTATATCGCTGTGTTTTCATGCACCTCTCATAACTTCTCCTATATCACTGTATTTTTGCGCAGCTCTTATACCTTCCCCTACATTGCCGTGTTTTCATGCACATCTCATAACGCCCCCTATATCGTTGTGTATTCGCGCAGATCCCATAGCATCCCTTATAATGCTGTGCCTTCGCGCACCTCTCATACCTTCCCCTATATCGCCCCGTTTTCGCGCACCTTCCATACCTTCCTCTATATCGCTGTGTTTTCATGCACCTCTCATACCTCCCCCTATATCGCTGTGATTTTACACACCTCTCATAACTTCTCCTATATCGCTGTGTTTTTGTGCACCTCTCATACCTTCCCCTATATAGCTGTCTTTTCGCGCACATCCCATAGATTCACCTTTATCGCTGTGTTATTGCTCACCTCTCGTAACTTACCCTATATTGCCGTGTTGTTATGCACATCTCATAACGTCCTCTATATCGCTGTGTATTCGCGCACCTCCCATAGCATTCCTTATATCGCTGTGCCTTCGCGCACCTCTCATACCTTCCCAAATATCGCCCTGTTTTCGCGCACCTCCCTTTCCTTCACCTATATCGCTTTTTTCGTGCACCTCTCATACCTTCTCCTATATCGCTGTGCCTTCGCACACCTCTTATAGCTTCCCCTATATCGCCGTGTTTTCGTGCACATCTCATAAAGTCCCCTTTATCGCTAGGTTTTCACGTACCTCTCATACCTCCCCCTATATCGCCCCGTTTTCGCGCACCTTCAAAAACCTTCCCCGATATCGCTGTGTTTTCATGCTCCTCTCATACCTCCCCCTATATCGCTGTGTTTTCACACACCTCTCATAACTTCTCCTATATCGCTGTGTTTTTGTGCACCTCTCATATATTCCCTAATATCACTGCGTTTTCATGCACATCTCATCACGTCCCCTATATCGCTGTGTTTTCGTGCACCTCTCATACCTCCCCCTATATCGCTGTGCCTTGCGCACCTCTCATACCTTCCCAAATATCGCCCTGTTTTCGCGCACCTCCAATTCCTTCGCCTATATCGCTGTTTTCATGCACCTCTCATAACTTACCCTAAATCGCTGTGCCTTCGCGCACCTCTCATACCTTCCCCTATATCGCCGTGTTTTAATGCACATCTCATAACATCTCCTATACCGCTAGGTTTTCACGCACTTCTCATAATTTCCCCTATATCGCCCTGTTTTCGCGCTCCTCTAATACCTTCTCCTATATCACTGTGTTTTCACGCAGCTCTCATACCTTCCCCTATATCGCTGTGTTTTCACACACCTCTCATGGCTTCCCGACTATTGCCGTGTATTCATGCACATCTCATAGCTTCCCCTATATCGCTGTGTTTTCGCGCACCTCCCATAGCTTCTCCTACATCGCTGTTTTCGTGCACCTCTCATACCTTCCCCTATATCGATGTATTTTTGCGCAGATCTCATAATATTCCCCTTTATCGCTGTGTTATTGCTCACCTCTAATAGCTTCCCCTATATCGCCCTGTTTTCGCACTCCTCTCATGCATTCCCGTATATCGCTGTGTTTTTGCACACCTCTCATACCTTCCCCAATATCTCCGTGTTTTCATGCACATCTCATAACGTCCCCAATGTCGCTGGGTTTTCACGCACCTCTCATAACTAACCCTCTATCGCCCTGTTTTCACGCTCCTCTCATACCTTCCCCTATATCACTGTGCTTTCACGCAGCTCTCATACCATCCCCTATATCGTTGTGTTTTCGCGCATCTCGCATGTCTTCACGTATATCGCTATGTTTTCGCTCCTATCATTACTTCCCCTATATCGCTGTGTTTTCTCGCACCTCTGATACATTCTCCTGTATTGCCATGTTTTCGCGCACCTCTTACAATTTCCCTTTTATCGCCGTGTTCTCGCACACCTCTCATACCTTCCCCTATATCACTGTTTTTTTGCGCATGTCCCATAGCGTCCCCTATATCGCTGTGTTTTCTCGCACCGCTGATACATTCCCCTGTATCGCCGTGGTTTCGTGTACATCCCATAGGTTCCACTATATTGCCCTGTTTTTGCGCACCTCTCATGGCTTTCCCTATATCACGGTGTTTTCGCGCACATCTCATAGCATCCCCTATATCGCCCTGTTTTCACGCACCTCCCATACCTTCCCCAATATCGCTGTGTTTTCATGCACATCTCATAACATCCCCTATATCGCTGTATTTTCGCACACCTCTCATGGCTTCCCTAATATCGCCGTGTTTTCATGCACATCTCATAACGTCTCCTATTTCTCTGTGTATTCACGCACCTCCCATAGCATCCCCTATATCGCTGTGCCTTCGCACACCGCTCATACCTTTCCCTATATCGCCCTGTTTCCCACGCACCTCCCATGGCTTCGCATATATCGCTGTGTTATTGCTTACCTCTCATAGCTTCCCCTATATCGCCGTGTTTTCGCGCACCTCTCATGTCTTCACCTATATCGCTGTGTTTCCGCTCCTCTCATTACTTCCCCATATCGCTTTGTGTTCTCGCACTTCTAATACTGTTCCCTGTATCAACGTGTTTTTGCTCAACTCTCATAATTTCACCTATATCGCCGTGTTCTCGCACACCTCTCATATCTTCCCCTCTATCACTGTGTTTTCGCGCACGTCCAATGGCGTCCCGTATATCGCTGTGCCTTCGCACACCTCTCATACCTTTCCCTATATCGCCCTGTTTTCGAGCACCTCCCATACCTTCCCCTATATCGCTGTGTTGTCGTGTACCTCTCATACTTCCCCTTATATCGCTGTGTTTTCACGCACCTCTCATAACTTCTCCTGTGTTGCTGTATTTTTGCGTACCTCTCATAACTTCCCCAATATAGCCATGTTTTTATGCACATCTCATAACGTCCCCTATATTGCTGTGCATTCGCGCACCTCCCATAGCATCCACTTTATCGCTGTGCCTTTGCACACCTCTCATACCTTCCCCTATATCGCACAGTTTTCGTGCACCTCCGATTCCTTCCCCTATATCGCTGTGTTTCCGTGCACCTTTCATAACTTCCCCTATATCGCTGTGTTTTCGTGCACCTGTCATACCTTCCCCTATATCGCCGTGTGGTTATGCACATCTCATAACGTCCTCTATATCGCTGTGTATTCGCGCACCTCCCATAGCTTCCCTTATATCGCTGTGCTTTTGCGCACCTCTCATACCTTCCCAAATATCGCCCTGTTTTCGCGCACCTCCCATTCCTTCACCTATATCGCTGTTTTCGTGCACCTCTCATGCATTCCCGTATACCGCTGTGTTTTTGCACACCTCTCATACCTTCCCCAATATCACCGTGTTTTCATGCACATCTCATAACGTCCCCAATGTCGCTGGGTTTTCATGCACCTCTCATAACCTCCCCTCTATCGCCCTGTTTTCGCGCTCCTCTCATACCTTCCCCTATATCACTGTGCTTTCACGCAGCTCTCATACCTTCCCCTATATCGCCGTGTTTTCGCGCATCTCGCATGTCTTCACGTATATCGCTATGTTTTCGCTCCTATCATTACTTCCCCTATATCGCTGTGTTTTCTCGCACCTCTGATACATTCTCCTGTATTGCCATGTTTTCGCGAAACTCTTATTATTTCCCCTATATCGCCATGTTCTCGCACACCTCTCATACCTTCCCCTATATCACTGTTTTTTTGCGCATGTCCCATAGCATCCCCTATATCGCTGTGCCTTCGCACACCTCTCATACCTTCCCCTATATTGCCCTGTTTCCCGCGCACCTCCCATGGCTTCACATACATCGCTGTGCCTTCGTGCACCTCTCATACCTTCTCCTATATCGCCCTTTTTTCGCGCACCTCCTATACCTTCCCTTATATCGCTGCGTTTTCGTGCACCTCTCATACCTTCCCCTATATGGCTGTGTTTTCATGCACATCTCATAACGTCCCCTATATCACTGTGTATTTGTGCACCTCCCATTCCTTCCCGAATATATCTGTGCTTTCGTGCACCTTTCATATCTTCCCCTATATCGCTGTGTTTTCGCACACCTCTCATAACTTCTCCTATATCGCTGTGTTTTTGTGCACCTCTGATACCTTCCCTAATATCGCTGCGTTTTCATGCACATCTCATCACGTCCCCTATATCGCTGTGTATTCACGCACCTCCCATAGCATCCCCTATATCGCTGTGCCTTGCGCACTTCTCATAGCTTCCCCTATATCGCTGTCTTTTCGCGCACATTCCATAGATTCACCTTTATCGCTGTGTTATTGCTCACCTCTCATAGCTTCCCCTGTATCGCCGAGTTTTTGCTCACCTCTCATAGCTTCCCCTATATCGCCGTGTTTTTGCGCACCTCTCATGTCTTCACCTAGATCACTATGTTTTTGCTCCTCTCAATACTTCCCCTATATCGCTGTGTTTTCTTGCACATCTGATACATTCTCCCGTATCGCCGTGTTTTCGCACACCTCTCATAATTTCCCCTATATCGCCGTGTTCTCGCACACCTCTCATACCTTACCCTATATCACTGTGTTTTCGCGCATGTCCCATTGCATCCCCTATATCGCTGTGTTATCGCGCACCTCTCATACCTTCCCCTATATCGCCCTGTTTTCGTGCACATCCCATAGCTTCCACTATATTGCCCTGTTATCGCGCACCTCTCATGTATTCCACTACATCGCTGTGTTTTCTGGCACCTGTGATGCATTCCCCTGTAACGCCAAGTTTTCGCGCACCTCTCATACTTACCGCTATATTGTTGTGTTTACGCGCACCTCTCATACCTCCCCCTATATCGCCATGTTTTTATGCACAACTCATACCGTCTCCTATATCGCTGTGTTTTCGCGCACCTCTCTTAACTTCTCCTGTATCGCTGTGATTTTGCACACCTCTCATACATTCCCCAATATCGTTGTGTTTTCAGGCACCTCTCATGGATTCCCCAATATCGCCGTGTATTCATGCACATCTCATACCGTCCCCTATATCGCTGTGTTTTGGCGCACCTCCCATAGCTTCGCCTACATCGCTGTTTTTGCGCACATCCCATAGCTTCACCTTGATCGCTGTGTTATAGCTCACCTCTCATAGCTTACCTTATATCTCTGTGTTTTCGCGCACCTCGCATGTCTTCACTTATGTCGCTATGTTTTCGCTCCTATCATTACTTCCCCTATATCGCTGTGTTTTCTCGCACATCTGATACATTCTCCTGTATTGCCATGTTTTCGCGCACCTCTTACAATTTCCCCTATATCGCCATGTTCTCGCACACCTCTCATACCTTCCCCTATATCACTGTTTTTTTGCGCATGTCCCATAGCATCCCCTATATCGCTTTGTTTTCTCGCACCTCTGATACATTCCCCTGTATCGCCGTGGTTTCGCGCACATCCCATAGGTTCCACTATATTGCCCTGTTTTTGCATACCTCTCATGTGTTCCCCTATATTACGGTGTTATCGCGCACCTCTCATAGCATCCCCTATATTGCTGTGCCTTCGCACACCTCCCATACCTTCCCCAATATCGCTGTGTTTTCGTGCACCTCTCATACCTTCCCTTATATCGCTGTGTTTTCAAGCACCTCTCATAACTTCTCTTATATCACTGTATTTTTGCGCAGCTCTCATACCTTCCTCTATATTGCCGTGTTTTCATGCACATCTCATAACGTCCCCTATATCGCTGTGTATTCGCGCACCTCCCATAGCATCCCTTATATTGCTGTGCCTTAGCGCACCTCTCATACCTTCCCCTATATCACCCTGTTTTGCGCACCGCCCATACCTTCCCCTATATT
Organism: Mobula birostris; assembly: GCF_030028105.1. Lineage (NCBI taxonomy): Eukaryota > Metazoa > Chordata > Chondrichthyes > Myliobatiformes > Myliobatidae > Mobula > Mobula birostris. Next base: position 116,992 of record NW_027278274.1, read on the forward strand.
GATGTGTTTTCATGCACATCTCATAACGTCCCCTATATCACTGTGTATTTGCGCACCGCCCATAGAATCCTCTATATCACTGTGCCTTCGCGCACCTCTCATGCATTCCCGTATATCGCCCTGTTTTCGCGCACCTCCCATAACTTCCCTGATATCGCTGTGTTTTCGTGCTCCTCTCCTACCTTCCCCTATATTGCTGTGTTTTCACGAACCTCTCTTAACTTCTCCTATATCGCTGTGTTTTTGCACACCTCTCATACCTTCCCCTATATCGCTGTGTTTTCAGGCACCTCTCATGGCTTCCCCAATATCGCCGTGTATTCATGCACATCTCATACCGTCCCCTATATCGCTGTGTTTTCGCGCACCTCCCATAGCTTCACCTACATTGCTGTTTTTGCGCACATCCCATAGCTTCACCTTGATCACTGTGTTATTGCTCACCTCTCATACCTTACCCTATATCGCCGTGTTTTCGCGCACCTCGCATGTCTTCACCTATATCGCTATGTTTTTGCTCCTATCATTACTTCCCCCATATCGCTGTGTTTTCTCGTACATCTGATACATTCTCCTGTATTGCCATGTTTTCGCGCACCTCTTACAATTTCCCGTATATCGCCGTGTTCTTGCACACCTCTCATACCTTCCCCTATATCACTTCTTTTTTGCGCATGTCCCATAGCGTCTCTTATATCGCTGTGTTTTCTCGCACCTCTGATACATTCCCCTGTATCGCCGTGGTTTCGCGCACATCCCATAGGTTTCACTATATTGCCCTGTTTTTGCATACCTCTCATGTCTTCCCCTGTATTACGGTGTTTTCGTGCACCTCTCATGGCATCCCCTATATCGCTGTGCCTTCGCGCACCTCTCATAACTTCCCCTATATACCCTGTTTTCGCGCACCTACCATACCTTCCCCAATATCGCTGTGTTTTCGTGCACCTCTCATACCTTCCCTTATATCGCTGTGTTTTCAAGCCCCTCTCATAACTTCTCCTATATCACTGTATTTTGCGCAGTTCTTATACCTTCCTCTATATTGCCGTGTTTTCATGCACATCTCATAATGTCCCCTATATCGCTGTGTATTCGCGCACCTCCCATAGCATCCCTTATATTGCTGTGCATTAGCGCACCTCTCATAGCTTCCCCTATATCGCTGTGCCTTGTGCACCTCTCATAGCTTCCCCTATATCGCTGTCTTTTCGCGCACATCCTATAGATTCAAGCTTTATCGCTGTGTTATTGCTCACCTCTCATAGCTTCCCCTGTATCGCCGTGATTTTGTTCGCCTCTCATGTCTTCACCTAGATCGCTATGTTTTCGCTCCTCTCAATACTTCCCCTATATGGCTGTGTTTTCATGCACATCTCATAACGTCCCCTATATCGCTGTGTATTCGTGCACCTCCCATTCCTTCCCGTATATATATCTGTGTTTTCGTGCACCTTTCATACCTTCCCCTATATCGCCATGTTTTCGCGCACCTCCCATTCCTTCACCTATATCGCTGTTTTCGTGCACCTCTCATACGTTCTGCTATATCGCTGTGCCTTCGCGCACCTCTCATACCTTTCCCTATATCGTCGTGTTTTCATGCACATCTCATAACGTCCTTTATATCGCTAGGTTTTCACGCACCTCTCATAACTTCCCCTATATCGCCCTGATTTCGCGCTCCTCTCATACCTTCACCTATATCACTATGTTTTCACGCAGCTCTCATACCTTCCCCTATATCGATGTATTTTTGCGGACATCTCATACCTTCCCCTATATCGCCGTGTTTTCGCACAACTCGCATGTCTTCACCTATATCGCTATATTTTCGCTCCTATCATTAATTCCCCGATATCGCTGTTTTCTCGCACCTCTGATACAATCTCCTGTATTGACATATTTTCACGCACCTCTTACAATTTCCCCTATATCGCCGTGTTCTCGCACACCTCTCATACCTTCCCTTATATCACTGTTTTTTTGTGCATGACCCATTGCGTCCCCTATATCGCTGTGTTTTCTCGCTCGTCTGATACATTCCCCTGTATCGCCGTGTTTTCGCGCACATCCCATAGCTTCCACTATATTGCCCTGTTTTTGAGCACCTCTCATGTCTTCCCCAATATCACGGTGTTTTTGCGCACCTCCCATAGCATCCCCTATATCGCTGTGCCTTCGTGCACCTCTCATACCTTCCCCTATATCGCCCTGTTTTCGCGCACTTCCTATACCTTCACTTATATCACTGCGTTATCGTGCACCTTTCATACCTTCCCCTCTATCGCTGTGTTTTCGCACACCTCTCATAACCTCTCCTATATCGCTGTGTTTTTGTGCACCTCTCATACCTTCCCTAATATCATTGCATTTTCATGCACATCTCATCACAGCCCCTATATCGCTGTGTATTCACGCACCTCCCATAGCATCCCCTATATCGCTGTGCCTTGCGCACCTCTCATAACTTGCCCTATATCGCTGTCTTTTCGCGCACATCCCATAGATTCACATTTATCGCTGTGTTATTGCTCACCTCTCATAGCTTCCCCTGTATCACAGTGTTTTTGCTCACCTCTCATGTCTTCACCTCGATCGCTATGTTTTCGCTCCTCTCAATACTTCCCCTATATCGCCATGTTTTTATGCACATCTCATAACGTCCTTTATATCGCTAGATTTTCTCATAACTTCCCCTATATCGCCCTGTTTTCGCGCTCCCCTCATACCTTCCCCTATATCGATGTATTTTTGCGCACATCTCATACATTCCCCTATATTGATGTATTTTCATGCACATCTCATAACGTCCCCTATATCGCTGGGTATTTGCGCAACTCCCATACCATCCCCTATATCACTGTGCTTTCACGCACCTCTCATGCATTCCCGTATATCGCCCTGTTTTCGCGCACCTCCTATAGCTTCGCCTACATTGCTGTTTTCGCGCACGTCTCATATCTTCCCCTATATCGATGTATTTTTGCGCACATCTCATAACGTCCCCTATATCGCTGTGTATTTGCGCACCTCCCATACCATCTCCTATATCACTGTGCCTTTGCGCACCTCTCATGCATTCCCGTATATCGCTGTGCTTTTGCACACCGCTCATACCTTCCCCAATATCACCGTGTTTTCATGCACACCTCATAACGTCCCCAATGTCGCTGGGTTTTCACGCACCTCTCATAACTTCCCCTATATCGCCCTGTTTTCGCGCTCCTCTCATACATTCACCTATATCACTATGTTTTCACGCAGCTCTCATACCTTCCCCTATATCGATGTATTTTTGTGCACATCTCATACCTTCCCCTATATCGCCGTGTTTTCGCATACCTTGCATGTCTTCACCTAAATCGCTATGTTTTCGCTCCTATCTTTACTTCCCCTATATCGCTGTGTTTTCTCGCACCTCTGATACATTCTCCTGTATTGCCATGTTTTCGTGCACCTCTTACAATTTCCCCTATATCGCTGTGTTCTCGCACACCTCTCATACCTTCCCCTATATCACTGCTTTTTTGCGCATGTCCCACAGCATCCCCTATATCGCTGTGTTTTCTCGCACCTCTGATACATTCCCCTATATCGCCGTGGTTTCGCGCACATCCCACAGGTTCCACTATATTGCCCTGTTTCTGCGCAGCTCTCATGTCTTCCTCGATATCGCTGTGCCTTCGCGCACCTCTCATAACTTCCCCTATATCGCCCTGTTTTTGCACACCTCCCATATCGTCCCCTATATCACTGTATTTTCGCACACCTCTCATAGCATCCCCTATATCGCTGTGCCTTCGCGCACCGCTCATACCTTCCCCTATATCGCCCTGTTTACCATGCACCTCCCATGGCTTCGCCTACATCACTGTGTTTTTGCGCACCTCTCATACCTTCCCCTATATCGCCCTGTTTTTGCGCACATCCCATAACTTCACCTTTATCGCTGTGTTATTGCTTACCTCTCATAGCTTCCCCTATATCGCCGTGTTTTCGCGCACCTCTCATGTCTTCACCTATATCGCTCTGTTTCTGCTCCTCTCATTACTTCCCCTATATCGCTCTGTGTTCTCGCACTTCTGATACAGTTCCCTGTATCAACGTGTTTTCGCGCACCTCTCATAATTTCACCTATATCGCCCTGTTCTCGCACACCTCTCATATCTTCCCCTATATCACTGTGTTTTCGTGCACGTCCAATAGCGTTCCCTATATCGCTGTGTTTTCACGCACCTCTCATGTCTTCCCCTATATCACTGTGTTTTCGTGCACCTCCCATAGCATCCTCTATATTGCTGTGCCTTCGCACACCTCTCATACCTTTCCCTATATCACCCTGCTTTCGAGCACCTCGCATCCCTTCCCCTATATCGCTGTGTTTTCATGTACCTCTCATAACTCCCCCTATATCGCTGCGTTTTCACGCACCTCTCATAAATTCTCCTAATTGCTGTATTTTTGCGCACCTCTCATAACTTCCCCTATATCGCCGTGTTTTTATGCACATCTCATCACGTCCCCTATATCGCTGTGTATTCGTGCACCTCCCATAGCATCCCCTATATCGCTGTGCCTTGCGCACCTCTCATACCTTCCCCTATATCGAAGTCTTTTCGCGCACATCCCATAGATTCACCTTTATCGCTGTGTTATTGCTCACCTCTCATAGCTTCCCCTGTATTGCCGTGTTTTTGCTCACCTCTCATGTCTTCACCTAGATCGCTATGTTTTCGCTCCTCTCAATACTTCCCCTATATCGCTGTGTTTTCTCGCACAATTGATACATTCTCCCGTATAGCCGTGTTTTTGCACACCTCTCATAATTTCCCCTAAATCGCCGTGGTCTCGCACGCCTCTAATAACTTCCCCTATATCACTGTTTTTTTCGCGCAACTCGCATACTTTCCCCTATATCGCCCTGTTTTTGCGCACCTCTCACAACTTCCCCTATATCGCTGTGTTTTCACACACCTCTCATGGTTTCCCGACTATCGCCGTGTATTCATGCACATCTCATACCGTCCCCTATATCGTTGTGCCTTGCGCACCTCTCATACCTTCCCCTATATCGCTGTCCTTTCGCGCACATCCCATAGATTCACCTTTATCGCTGTGTTATTGCTCACCTCTCATAGCTTCCCCTGTATCGCCGGGTTTTAGCTCACCTCTCATAGCATCCCCCGTATCGCCGGGTTTTAGCTCACCTCTCATAGCTTCCACTATATTGCCTTGTTTTCGCGCACCTCTCATGTCTTCCCCTATATCACTGTGTTTTCGCGCACCTTCGATAGCATCCCCTATATTGCTGTGCCTTCGCATACCTCTCATAACTTCATCTATATCACCCAGTTTTCGAGCACCTTCCATACCTTCTCCTATATCGCTGTGCCTTGCGCACCTCTCGTACCTTCCCCTATATCGCTGTCTTGTCGCGCACATCCCATAGATTCACCTTTATCGCTGTTATTGCTCACCTCTCATAGCTTCCCCTACATCGCCCTGTCGTCGCGCACCTCCAATTCCTTCACCTATATCGCTGTTTTCGTGCACCTCTCATACCTTCCCTAATATCGCTGAGTTTTCATGCACATCTCATCACGTCCCCTATATAGCTGTGTATTCACACACCTCCCATAGCATCCCCTATATCGCTGTGCCTTGCGCACCTCTTATACCTTCCCCTATATCGCTGTCTTTTCGCGCACATCCTATATATTCACCTTTATCGCTGTGTTATTGCTCACCTCTCATAGCTTCCCCTGTATCGCAGTGTTTTTGCTCACCTCTCATAGCTTCCCCTACATCACCGTATTTTCGCGCACCTTCCATAGCATCCCTTATATTGCTGTGCCTTCGCATACCTCTCATAACTTCATCTATATCACCCAGTTTTTGAGCACCTTCCATACCTTCCCCTATATCGCTGTGTTTTCGTGCACCTCTCATACCTTCCCCTATATCGCTGTGTTTTCGCGCACATCCCAAAGATTCACCTTTAGCGCTGTGTTATTGCTCACCTCTCATAGCTTCCCCTGTATCGCCGTGTTGTTATGTGCATCTCATAACGTCCCCGATATCGCTGAGTATTTGCGCACCTCCCATAGCATCCCCTATATCGTTGTGCCTTCGCGCACCTCTCATACCTTCCCCTATATCGTCCTGTTTTCGCGCACCTCCCACACCTTCCCCTATATCACTGTGTTTTCACACACCTCTCATAACTTCTCCTATATCGCTGTGTTTTTGTGCACCTCTCATACCTTCCCTAATATCGCTACGTTTTCATGCACATCTCATCACGTCCCCTATATCGCTGTATATTCACGCACCTCCCATAGCATCCCCTATATCGCTGTGCCTTCGTGCACCTCTCATTCCTTCCCCTATATCGCCCTGTTTTCGCGCACCTACTATACCTTCCCTTATATCGCTGCGTATTCGTGCACCTCTCATACCTTCCCCTATATTGCCCTGTTTTCGCACACCTCCTACACCTTCCCTTATATCGCTGCATTTTCGTGTACTTCTCATACCTCCCCCTATGTCGTTGTGTTTTCACGCACCTCTCATAACTTCTCCTATATTTCTGTATTTTTGCGCACCTCTCATAACTTCCCCTATATCGCCGTGATTTTATGCACATCTCATAACGTCCCCTATATCGCTGTGTATTCGTGCACCTCCCATACCTTCCCCATATCGCTGTGATTTCGCACACCTCTCATAACTTCTCCTATATCGCTGTGTTTTGGTGCACCTCTCATACCTTCCCTAATACCGTTGCGTTTTCATGCACATCTCATCACGTCCCCTATATCGCTGTGTAGTCACGCACATCCCATAGATTCACTTTTATCGCTGTGTAATTGCTCACCTCTCATAGCTTCCCCTGTATCGCCGTGTTTTTACTCACCTCTCATAGCTTCCCCTATATTGCTGTGTTTTCGCGCACCTCTCATGTCTTCACCTAGATCGCTATGTTTTCGCTCCTCTCAATACTTCCCCTATAGCACTGTTTTCTCACACATCTGATACATTCTCCCGTATCGCCGTGTTTTCGCACACCTCTCATAATTTCCCCTATATCGCCGAATTCTCGAACACCTCTCATACCTTCCCCTATATCTTTGTGTTTTTGCGCACGTCCCATTGCGTCCCCTATATCGCTGTGTTTTTTGTGCACCTCTCATAACTTCCCCTATATCGTCCTGTTTTCGTGCACATCCCATAGCTTCCACTATATTGCCCTGTTTTCGCGCACCTCTCATGTATTCCACTACATCGCTGTGTTTTCTGGCACCTCTGATGCATTCCCCTGTAACGCCAAGCTTTCGCGCACCTCTCATACTTTCCCCTGTATCGCCGTGTTTTCGCGCACCTCTCATACCTCCCCCTATATCGCCGTGTTTTTATGTACATCTCATACCGTCCCCTATATTACTGTGTTTTCGCGCACCTCCCATAGCATCCCCCATATCGCTGTGCCTTCATGCATCTCTCATACCTTCCCCTAAATCGCTGTGTTTTCATGCACCTCTCTTAACTTCTCCTATATCGCTGTGTTTTTGCACACCTCTCATACCTTCCCCTATATCACCGTGTTTGTGTGCACATCTCATAACGTCCCATATATCGCTGTGTTTTCTCGCACTCTGATGGCTTCCCCGATATCACCGTGTTTTCACGCACCTCTCTTAACTTCTGCTATATCGCTGTGATTTTGCACACCTCTCATACTGTTCCCTATATCGCTGTGTTTTCAGGCACCTCTCATGGTTTCCCCAATATCGCTGTTTTCGCGCACATCCCACAGCTTCACCTTGATTGTTGTGTTATTGCTCACCTCTCATAGCTTACCCTATATCGCCGTGTTTTCGCGCACCTCGCATCTCTTAACCTATATCGCTATTTTTTCGCTCCTATCATTACTTCCCCTATATCGCTGTGTTTTCTCGCATCTCTGATACATTCTCCCGTACTACCATGTTTTCGCGCACCTCTTACAATTTCCCCTATATCGCCGTGTTCTCACACACCTCTCATACCTTCCCCTATATCACTGTTTATTTGCGCATGTCCCATAGCGTCCCCTACATCGCTGTGTTTTCTCACACCTCTGATGCATTCCCCTGTAACGCCAAGTTTTCGCGTACCTCTCATAATTTCCCCTTTATCACCGTGTTTTCGCGCACCTCTCATAGCTTCCCTTATATCGCCGTGTTTTCATACACATCTCATACAGTCCCCTATATCACTGTGTTTTCGTGCACCTCCCATAACATCCCCTATATCGCTGTGCCTTCGTGCACCTCTCATACCTTCTCCTATATCGCCGTGTCTTCATGCACATCTCATAACGTCCCCTATATTGCTGGGTTTTCACGCACCTCTCATAACTTCCCCTATATCGTCCTGTTTTTGCGCACCTCTCAGAACTTCCCCTTTATCGCTGTGTTTTCAAACACCTCTCATGTTTTCCCGACTATCGCCGTGTAATCATGCACATCTCATACCGTCCTCTATATCGCTGTGTCTTGCGCACCTCTCATACCTTCCCCTATATCGCTGTCCTTTCGCACACATCCCAGAGATTCACCTTTATTGCTGTGTTATTGCTCACCTCTCATAGCTTCCCCTGTATCGCCGGGTTTAGCTCACCTCTCATAGCTTCCACTATATTGCCTTGTTTTCGCGCACCTCTCATAGCTTCCTCTACATCGCCCTGTTTTCGCGCACCTCCAATTCCTTCACCTATATCGCTGTTTTCGTGCACCTCTCATACCTTCCCCTATATCGCTGTGTTTTCACGCAACTCTCATAACTTCTCCTACATCGCTGTGTTTTTGTGCACCTCTCATACCTTCCCTAATATCGCTGAGTTTTCATGCACATCTCATCACGTCCCCTATATCGCTGTGTATTCACACACCTCCCATAGAATCCCCTATATCGCTGTGCCTTGCGCACCTCTTATACCTTCCCCTATATCGCTGTCTTTTCGCGCACATCCTATAGATTCACCTTTCTCGCTGTGTTATTGCTCACCTCTCATAGCTTCCCCTGTATCGCCGTGTTTTTGCTCACCTCTCATAGCTTCCCCTATATCACCGTTTTTTCGCGCACCTTCCATAGCATCCCCTATATTGCTGTGCCTTCGCATACCTCTCATAACTTCATCTATATCACCCAGTTTTTGAGCACCTTCCATACCTTCCCCTATATCGCTGTGTTTTCGTGCACTTCTCATACCTTCCCCTATATCGCTGTCTTTTCGCGCACATCCCATAGATTCACCTTAAGCGCTGTGTTATTGCTCACCTCTCATAGCTTCCCCTGTATCGCCGTGTTGTTATGTGCATCTCATAACGTTCCCGATATCGCTGTGTATTCGCGCACCTCTCATACCTTCCCCTATATCGCCCTGTTTTCGCGCACTTCCCATTCCTGCACCTATATCGCCCTATTTTCACGCACCTCCCATACCTTCCCCTATATCGCTGTGTTTTCACACACCTCTCATAACTTCTCCTATATCGCTGTGTTTTTGTGCACCTCTCATACCTTCCCTAATATTGTTGCGTTTTCATGCACATCTCATCACGTCCCTTATATCGCTGTATATTCACGCACCTCCCATAGCATCCCCTATATCGCTGGGCCTTCGTTCACCTCTCATACCTTCCCCTATATCGCCCTGTTTTCGCGCACCTACTATACCTTCCCTTATATCGCTGTGTGTTCGTGCACTTCTCATTCCTTCCCCTATATTGCCCTGTTTTCGCGCACCTCCTACACCTTCCCTTATAACGCTGCGTTTTCGTGTACCTCTCATACCTTCCCCTATATCGCTGTGTTTTCGCACACCTCTCATAACTTCTCCTATATCGCTGTGTTTTTATGCACCTCTCATACCTTCCCTAATACCGTTGCGTTTTCATGCACATCTCATCAAGTCCCCTATATCGCTGTGTATTCACGCACATCCCATAGTATCCCCTATATCGCTGTGCCTTGCGCACCTCTCATAGATTCCCCTATATCGCTGTCTTTTCGCGCACATCCCATAGATTCACCTCTATCGCTGTGTAATTGCTCACCTCTCATAGCTTCCCCTGTATCGTCGTGTTTTTAATCACCTCTCATAGCTTCCCCTATATCGCTGTGTTTTCGCGCACCTCTCATGTCTTCACCTAGATCGCTATGTTTTCGCTCCTCTCAATACTTCCCCTATAGCGCTGTGCCTTCGTGCACCTCTCATACCTTCTCCTATATCGCCGTGTCTTCATGCACATCTCATAACGTCCCCTATATTGCTGGGTTTTCACGCACCTCTCATAACTTCCCCTATATCGTCCTGTTTTTGCGCACCTCTCAGAACTTCCCCTATATCGCTGTGTTTTCAAACACCTCTCATGTTTTCCCGACTATCGCCGTGTAATCATGCACATCTCATACCGTCCCCTATATCGCTGTGTCTTGCGCACCTCTCATACCTTCCCCTATATCGCTGTCCTTTCGCACACATCCCAGAGATTCACCTTTATTGCTGTGTTATTGCTCACCTCTCATAGCTTCCCCTGTATCGCCGGGTTTAGCTCACCTCTCATAGCTTCCACTATATTGCCTTGTTTTCGCGCACCTCTCATAGCTTCCCCTACATCGCCCTGTTTTCGCGCACCTCCAATTCCTTCACCTATATCGCTGTTTTCGTGCACCTCTCATACCTTCCCCTATATCGCTGTGTTTTCACGCAACTCTCATAACTTCTCCTACATCGCTGTGTTTTTGTGCACCTCTCATACCTTCCCTAATATCGCTGAGTTTTCATGCACATCTCATCACGTCCCCTATATCGCTGTGTATTCACACACCTCCCATAGAATCCCCTATATCGCTGTGCCTTGCGCACCTCTTATACCTTCCCCTATATCGCTGTCTTTTCGCGCACATCCTATAGATTCACCTTTCTCGCTGTGTTATTGCTCACCTCTCATAGCTTCCCCTGTATCGCCGTGTTTTTGCTCACCTCTCATAGCTTCTCCTATATCACCGTTTTTTCGCGCACCTTCCATAGCATCCCTTATATTGCTGTGCCTTCGCATACCTCTCATAACTTCATCTATATCACCCAGTTTTCGAGCACCTTCCAGACCTTCCCCTATATCGCTGTGTTTTCATGCACCTCTCATACCTTCCCCTATATCGCCCTGTTTTCGCGCACCTACTATACCTTCCCTTATATCGCTGTGTGTTCGTGCACTTCTCATTCCTTCCCCTATATTGCCCTGTTTTCGCGCACCTCCTACACCTTCCCTTATATCGCTGCGTTTTCGTGTACCTCTCATACCTTCCCCTATATCGCTGTGTTTTCGCACACCTCTCATAACTTCTTCTATATCGCTGTGTTTTTATGCACCTCTCATACCTTCCCTAATACCGTTGCGTTTTCATGCACATCTCATCACGTCCCCTATATCGCTGTGTTTTTTGTGCACCTCTCATACCTTCCCCTATATCGTCCTGTTTTCGTGCACATCCCATAGCTTCCACTATATTGCCCTGTTTTCGCGCACCTCTCATGTATTCCACTACATCACTGTGTTTTCTGGCACCTCTGATGCATTCCCCTGTAACGCCAAGTTTTCGCGCACCTCTCATACTTTCCCCTATATCGCCCTGTTTTCGCGCACTTCTCATACCTCCCCCTATATCGTCGTGCTTTTATGCACATCTCATACCATCCCCTATATTACTGTGTTTTTGCGCACCTCCCATAGCATCCCCTATATCGTTGTGCCTTTGTGCATCTCTCATACATTCCCCTATATCGCCCAGCTTTCGTGAACCTCCTATACCTTCCCTTGTATCGCTGCGTTTTCGTGCACCTCTCATACCTTCCCCTATTTCGCTGTGTTTTCATGCACATCTCATAACGTCCCCTATTTCGCTGTGTTTTCGTGCACCTCCCATAATATTCCCTATATCGCTGTGCCTTCACGCACCTCTCATACCTTCCCCTATATCGCCGTGTTTTCATGCACATCTCATAAGGTCCACTATATCGCTGGGTTTTCACGCACCTCTCATAACTTCCCCTATATCGCTGTTTTTTCGCACACCTCTCATGGTTTCCCGTCTATCGCCGTGTATTCATACACATCTCAAACCGTCCCATATATCGCTGTGCTTTCGCGCACCTCTCACACCTTCCCCTATATCGCTGTGTTTTCGTGCACCTCTCATACCTTCACTAATTTCGTTGCATTTTCATGCACATCTCATCACGTCCCCTATATCGCTGTGTATTTACGCACCTCCCATAGAATCCCTATATCGCTGCGCATTCGCGCACCTCTCATACCTTCACTTATATCGCCCTATTTTCGCGCACCTCCCATTCCTTCACCTATATCGCTGTTTTCGTGCACCTCTCATACCTTCCCTAATATTGCTACGTTTTCATGCACATCTCATCACGTCCCCTATATCGCTGTATATTCACGCACCTCCCATAGCATCCCCTATATCGCTGTGCCTTCGTGCACCTCTCATACCTTCCCCTATATCGCCCTGTTTTCGCGCACCTACTATACCTTCCCTTATATCGCTGTGTGTTCGTGCACTTCTCATTCCTTCCCCTATATTGCCCTGTTTTCGCGCACCTCCTACACCTTCCCTTATATCGCTGCGTATTTGTGAACCTCTCATACCTTCCCCTATATTGCCCTGTTTTCGCACACCCCCTACACCTTCCCTTATATCGCTGCATTTTCGTGTACTTCTCATACCTCTCCTTATGTCGTTGTGTTTTCACGCACCTCTCATAACTTCTCCTATATTTCTCTATTTTTGCGCACCTCTTATAACTTCCCCTATATCGCCGTGATTTTATGCACATCTCATAACGTCCCCTATATCGCTGTGTATTCGTGCACCTCCCATACCTTCCCCATATCGCTGTGATTTCGCACACCTCTTATAACTTCTCCTATATCGCTGTGTTTTGGTGCACCTCTCATACCTTCCCTAATACCGTTGCGTTTTCATGCACATCTCATCACGTCCCCTATATCGCTGTGTATTCACGCACATCCCATAGATTCACTTTTATCGCTGTGTAATTGCTCACCTCTCATAGTTTCCCCTGTATCGCCGTGTTTTTACTCACCTCTCATAGCTTCCCCTATATTGCTGTGTTTTCGCGCACCTCTCATGTCTTCACCTAGATCGCTATGTTTTCGCTCCTCTCAATACTTCCCCTATAGCGCTGTTTTCTCCCACATCTGATACATTCTCCTGTATTGCCATGTTTTCGCACACCTCTCATAATTTCCCCTATATCGCCGAATTCTCGAACACCTCTCATACCTTCCCCTATATCTTTGTGTTTTTGCGCTCGTCCCATTGCGTCCCCTATATCGCCGTTTTTTTGTGCACCTCTCATACCTTCCCCTATATCGTCCTGTTTTCGTGCACATCCCATACCTTCCACTATATTGCCCTGTTTTCGCGCACCTCTCATGTATCCCACTACATCGCTGTGTTTTCTGGCACCTCTGATGCATTCCCCTGTAACGCCAAGCTTTCGCGCACCTCTCATACTTTCCCCTATATCGCCGTGTTTTCGCGCACCTCTCATACCTCCCCCTATATCGCCGTGTTTTTATGCACATCTCATACCGTCCCCTATATTACTGTGTTTTCGCGCACCTCCCATAGCATCCCCTATATCGCTGTGCCTTCGTGCATCTCTCATACCTTCCCCTAAATCGCTGCTTTTTCATTCACCTCTCTTAACTTCTCCTATATCGCTGTGTTTTTGCACACCTCTCATATCTTCCCCTATATCGCCGTGTTTGTGTGCACATCTCATAACGTCCTCTATATCGCTGTGTTTTCTCGCACCTCTGATGGCTTCCCCGATATCGCCGTGTTTTCACGCACCTCTCTTAACTTCTCCTATATCGCTGTGACTTTGCACACCTCTCATACCTTCCCCTATATCGCTGTGTTTTCAGGCACCTCTCATGGTTTCCCCAATATCGCCGTGTATTCATGCACATCTCATACCGTCCCCTATATCGCTGTGTTTTCGCGCACCTCCCATAGCTTCGCCTACATCGCTGTTTTCGCGCACATCCCATAGCTTCACCTTGATCGCTGTGTTATTGCTCACCTCTCATAGCTTACCCTATATCGCCGTGTTTTCGCGCACCTCGCATGTCTTAACCTATATCGCTATTTTTTCGCTCCAATCATTACTTCCCCTATATCTCTGTGTTTTCTCGCACCTCTGATACATTCTCCCGTACTACCATGTTTTCGCGCACCTCTTACAATTTCCCCTATATCGCTGTGTTCTCACACACCTCTCATACCTTCCCCTATATCACTGTTTATTTGCGCATGTCCCATAGCGTCCCCTACATCGCTGTGTTTTCTCACACCTCTGATGCAGTCCCCTGTAACGCCAAGTTTTCGCGCACCTCTCATAATTTCCCCTTTATCACCGTGTTTTCGCGCACCTCTCATGGCTTCCCTTATATCGCCGTGTTTTCATACACATCTCATACCGTCCCCTATATCACTGTGTTTTCGCACACCTCCCATAACGTCCCCTATATCGCTGTGCCTTCGTGCACCTCTCATACCTTCTCCTATATCGCCGTGTTTTCATGCACATCTCATAACGTCCCCTATATTGCTGGGTTTTCACGCACCTCTCATAACTTCCCCTATATCGTCCTGTTTTTGCGCTCCTCTCAGAACTTCCCCTATATCGCTGTGTTTTCACACACCTCTCATGGTTTCCCGACTATCGCCGTGTATTCATGCACATCTCATACCGTCCCCTATATCACTGTGTCTTGCGCACCTCTCATACCTTCCCCTATATCGCTGTCCTTTCGCACACATCCCAGAGATTCACCTTTATCGCTGTGTTCTTGCTCACCTCTCATAGCTTCCTCTGTATCGCTGGGTTTTAGCTCACCTCTCATAGCTTCCCCTGTATCGCCGGGTTTTAGCTCACCTCTCATAGCTTCCACTATATTGCCTTGTTTTCGAGCACCCCTCATGTCTTCCCCTATATCACTGTGTTTTCGCGCACCTTCGATAGCATCCCCTATATTGCTGTGCCTTCGCATACCTCTCATAACTTCATCTATATCACCCTGTTTTCGAGCACCTTCCATACCTTCTCCTATATCGCTGTGCCTTGCGCACCTCTCGTACCTTCCCCTATATCGCTGTCTTGTCGCGCACATCCCATAGATTCACCTTTATCGCTGTGTTATTGCTCACCTCTCATAGCTTCCCCTACATCGCCCTGTTTTCGCGCACCTCCAATTCCTTCACCTATATCGCTGTTTTCGTGCACCTCTCATACCTTCCCCTATATCGCTGTGTTTTCACGCAACTCTCATAACTTCTCCTACATCGCTGTGTTTTTGTGCAGCTCACATAGCTTCCCGAATATCGCTGAGTTTTCATGCACATCTCATCACGACCCCTATATCGCTGTGTATTCACACACCTCCTATAGCATCCCCTATATCGCTGTGCCTTGCGCACCTCGTATACCTTCCCCTATATCGCTGTCTTTTCGCGCACATCCTATAGATTCACCTTTATCGCTGTGTTATTGCTCACCTCTCATAGCTTCCCCAGTATCGCCGTGTTTTTGCTCACCTCTCATAGCTTCCCCTTTATCACCATTTTTTCGCGCACCTTCCATAGCATCCCTTATATTGCTGTGCCTTCGCATACCTCTCATAACTTCATCTATATCACCCAGTTTTCGAGCACCTTCCAGACCTTCCCCTATATCGCTGTGTTTTCATGCACCTCTCATACCTTCCCCTATATCGCTGTGTTTTCGCACACCTCTCATAACTTCTCCTATATCGCTGTGTTTTTGTGCACCTCTCATACCTTCCCTAATATTGTTGCGTTTTCATGCACATCTCATCACGTCCCTTATATCGCTGTATATTCACGCACCTCCCATAGCATCCCTATATTGCTGTGCCTTCGTGCACCTCTCATACCTTCCCCTATATCGCCCTGTTTTCGCGCACCTACTATACCTTCTCTTATATCGCTGTGTGTTCGTGCACTTCTCATTCCTTCCCCTATATTGCCCTGTTTTCGCGCACCTCCTACACCTTCCCTTATATCGCTGCGTTTTCGTGTACCTCTCATACATTCCCCTATATCGCTGTGTTTTCGCACACCTCTCATAACTTCTCCTATATCGCTGTGTTTTTATGCACCTCTCATACCTTCCCTAATACCGTTGCGTTTTCATGCACATCTCATCACGTCCCCTATATCGCTGTGTATTCACGCACATCCCATAGTATCCCCTATATCGCTGTGCCTTGCGCACCTCTCATAGATTCCCCTATATCGCTGTCTTTTCGCGCACATCCCATAGATTCACCTCTATCGCTGTGTAATTGCTCACCTCTCATAGCTTCCCCTGTATCGTTGTGTTTTTAATCACCTCTCATAGCTTCCCCTATATCGCTGTGTTTTTGCGCACCTCTCATGTCTTCACCTAGATCGCTATGTTTTCGCTCCTCTCAATACTTCCCCTATAGCGCTGTTTTCTTGCACATCTGATACATTCTCCCGTATCACCGGGTTTTCGCACACCTCTCATAATTTCCCCATATCGCCGAATTCTCGCACACCTCTCATACCTTCCCCTATATCTTTGTGTTTTTGGGCATGTCCCATTGCGTCCCCTATATCGCTGTGTTTTTTGTGCACCTCTCATACCTTCCCCTATATTGTCCTGCTTTCGTGCACATCCCATAGCTTCCACTATATTGCCCTGTTTTCGCGCACCTCTCATGTATTCCACTACATCGCTGTGTTTTTTGGCACCTCTGATGCATTCCCCTGTAACGCCAAGTTTTCGCGCACCTCTCATACTTTCCCCTATATCGCCCTGTTTTCGCGCACCTCTCATACCTCCCCCTATATTGCCGTGTTTTTATGCACATCTCATACAGTCCCCTATATTACTGTGTTTTCGCGCACCTCCCATAGCATCCCCTATATCGCTGTGCCTTCACTAACCTCTCATACCTTCCCCTATATCGCCGCGTTTTCATGCACATCTCATGAGGTCCACTATACCGCTGGGTTTTCACGCACCTCCCATAGAATCCCCTATATCGCTGCGCATACGCGCACCTCTCATACCTTCACCTATATCGCCCTATTTTCGCGCACCTCCCATTCCTTCACCTATATCGCTGTTTTCGTGCACCTCTCATACCTTCCCCTATATCACTGTGTTTTCACACACCTCTCATAACTTCTCCTATATCGCTGTGTTTTTGTGCACCTCTCATACCTTCCCTAATATTGCTGCGTTTTCATGCACATCTCATCACGTCCCCTATATCGCTGTATATTCACGCACCTCCCATAGCATCCCCTATATCACTGTCTCTTCGTGCACCTCTCATACCTTCCCCTATATCGCCCTGTTTTCGCGCACCTACTATACCTTCCCTTATATCGCTGCGTATTCGTGCACCTCTCATACCTTCCCCTATATTGCCCTGTTTTCGCGCACCTCCTACACCTTCCCTTATATCGCTGCATTTTCGTGTACCTCTCATACCTACTCCTATGTCGTTGTGTTTTCACGCACCTCTCATAACTTCTCCTATATTTCTGTATTTTTGCGCACCTCTCATAACTTCCCCTATATCGCCATGATTTTATGCACATCTCATAACGTCCCCTATATCGCTGTGTATTCATGCACCTCCCATACCTTCCCCTATATCGCTGTGTTTTCGCACACCTCTCATAACTTCTCCTATATCGCTGTGTTTTTGTGCACCTCTCATACCTTCCCTAATACCGTTGCGTTTTCATGTACATCTCATCACGTCCCCTATATCGCTGTGTATTCACGCACATCCCATAGTATCCCCTATATCGCTGTGCCATGCGAACCTCTCATAGCTTCCCCTATATCGCTGTATTTTCGCACACATCCCATAGCTTCCCCTGTATCGCCGTGTTTTTACTCACCTCTCATAGCTTCCCCTATATCGCTGTGTTTTCGCGCACCTCTCATGTCTTCACCTAGATCGCTATGTTTTCGCTCCTCTCAATACTTCCCCTATAGCGCTGTTTTCTCGCACATCTGATACATTCTCCCGTATCGCCGTGTTTTCGCACACCTCTCATAATTTCCCCTATATCGCTGAATTCTTGCACACCTCTCATACCTTCTCCTATATCTTTGTGTTTTTGCGCACGTCCCATTGCGTCCCCTATATCGCTGTGTTTTTTGTGCACCTCTCATACCTTCCCCTATATTGTCCTGTTTTCGTGCACATCCCATAGCTTCCACTATATTGCCCTGTTTTCGCGCACCTCTCATGTATTCCACTACATCGCTGTGTTTTCTGGCACCTCTGATGCATTCCCCTGTAGCGCCAAGTTTTCGCGCACCTCTCATACTTTCCCCTATATCGCCCTGTTTTCGCGCACCTCTCATACCTCCCCCTATATCGCCGTGTTTTTATGCACATCTCATACTGTCCCATATATTACCGTGTTTTCGCGCACCTCCCATAGCATCCCCTATATCGCTGTGCCTTCGTGCATCTCTCATACCTTCCCCTATATCGTCCAGTTTTCGTGCACCTCCTATACCTTCCCTTGTATCGCTGCGTTTTCGTGCACCTCTCATAACTTCCCCTATATCGCTGTGTTTTCGCACACCTCTCATAACTTCTCCTATATCGCTGTGTTTTCGTGCACCTCCCATAATATTCCCTATATCGCTGTGCCTTCATGCACCTCTCATACCTTCCCCTATATCGCCGTGTTTTCATGCACATCTCATAAGGTCCACTATATCGCAGGGTTTTCATGCACCTCTCATAACTTCCCCAATATCGCTGTTTTTTCGCACACCTCTCATGGTTTACCGTCTATCACCGTGTATTCATGCACATCTCAAACCGTCCAACAAATCGCTGTGCTTTCGCGCACCTCTCACACCCTCCCCTATATCGCTGTGTTTTCGTGCACCTCTCATACCATCACTAATTTCGTTGCATTTTCATGCACATCTCATCACGTCCCCTATATCGCTGTGTATTCACGCACCTCCCATAGCATCCCCTATATCGCTGTGCCTTCGTGCACCTCTCATACCTTCCCCTATATCGCCCTGTTTTCGCGCACCTACTATACCTTCCCTTATATCGCTGCGTATTTGTGAACCTCTCATACCTTCCCCTATATTGCCCTGTTTTCGCGCACCTCCTACACCTTCCCTTATATCGCTGCATTTTCGTGTACTTCTCATACCTCCCCTATGTCGTTGTGTTTTCACGCACCTCTCATAACTTCTCCTATATTTCTCTATTTTTGCGCACCTCTCATAACTTCTCCTATATCGCCGTGATTTTATGCACATCTCATAACGTCCCCTATATCGCTGTGTTTTCGCACACCTCTCATAACTTCTCCTATATCGCTGTGTTTTGGTGCACCTCTCATACCTTCCCTAATACCGTTGCGTTTTCATGCACATCTCATCACGTCCCCTATATCGCTGTGTATTCACGCACATCCCATAGTATCCCCTATATCGCTGTGCCTTGCGCACCTCTCATAGCTTCCCCTATATCGCTGTCTTTTCGCGCACATCCCATAGATTCACCTTTATCGCTGTGTAATTGCTCACCTCTCATATCTTCCCCGTATCGCCGTGTTTTTACTCACCTCTCATAGCTTCCCCTATATCGCAGTGTTTTCGCGCACCTCTCATACCTTCCCCTTTATCGCCCTGTTTTCGCGCACCTCTCATGTATTCCACTACATCGCTGTGTTTTCTGGCACCTCTGATGCATTCCCTTGTAATGCCAAGTTTTCGCGCACCTCGCATACTTTCCCCTATATCGCCGTGTTTATGCGCACCTCTCATACCTCCCCCTATATCGCCACGTTTTTATGCACATCTCATCCCGTCTCCTATATCGCTGTGCTTTTGCGCACCTACCATAGCATCCCCTATATCGAATGTGCCTTTTTGCACCTCTCATACCTTCCCCTATAGCGCCCTGTTTTCGCGTACCTCCTATACCTTCCCTTATAAAGCTGCATTTTCGTGCACCTCTCATACCTTCCCCTATATCGCCGTGTTTTCATGCACATCTCATAACTTCCCCTATATCACCCTGCTTTCGAGCACCTCGCATACCTTCCCCTATATCGCTGTTTTTTCGTGTACCTCTCATACCTCCCCCTATATCGCTGTGTTTTCACGCACCTCTAATAACTTCTGCTATATTGCTGTATTATTGTGCACCTCTCATAACTTCCCCAATATCGCCGTGTTTTTATGCACATCTCATAATGTCCCCTATATCGCTGTGTATTAGTGCACCTCCCATACCTTCCATTATATCGCTGTGTTTTCGCACACCTCTCTTAACTTTTCCTATATCGCTGTGTTTTTGTGCACCTCTCATACCTTCCCTAATATCGCTGCGTTTTCATGGACATCTCATCACGTCCCCTATATCGCTGTATATTCACGCACCTCCCATAGCATCCCCTATATGGCTGTGCCTTGCGCACCTCTCATACCCTTCCCTATATCGCTGTCTTTTCGTGCACATCCCATAGATTCACCTTTATCGCTGTGTTATTGCTCACCTCTCATAGCTTCCCCTGTATCGCCGTGTTTTTGCTCACACTCCCATAGCTTCCCCCATATCGCCGTGTTTTCGCGCACCTCTCATGTCTTCACCTAGATCGCTATGTTTTCGCTCCTCTCAATACTTCCCCTATATCGCTGTGTTTTCTCGCACATCTGATACCGCCCCCTATATCGCCGTGTTTTTATACACATCTCACACCGTCCCCTATATTACTGGGTTTTCACGCACCTCCCATAGCATCCCCTATATCGCTGTGCCTTCGTGCACCTCTCATACCTTCCCCTAAATCACTCTGTTTTTGCGCACCTCCTATACCTTCCCTTGTATCACTGCGTTTTCGTGCACCTCTCAGACATTCCCCTATATCGCTGTGTTTACATGCACATCTCATAACGTCCCCTATTTCGCTTTGTATTCGTGCACCTCCCATAACATTCCCTATATCGCTGTGCCTTCGCGCACCTCTCATACCTTCCCCTATATCGCCGTATTTTCATGCACATCTCATAACGTCCCCTATATCGCCGTACTTTTGCTCACCTCTCATAACTTCCTCTATATCGCCCTGTTTTCGCACACCCCTCATAACTTCCCCTATATCGCTGTGTTTTCGCACAACTCTCCTGGTTTCCCGACTATCGCCGTGTATTCATTCACATCTCGTACCGTCCCCTATATCGCTGTGTTTTCACACACCTCTCATACCGTCCCCTATTTCGCTGTGTTTTCACACACCTCTCATACCTTTCCCTCTATCGCTGTCTTTTCGCGCACATCGCATAGATACACCTTTATCGCTGTGTTATTGCTCACATCTCATAGCTTCCCCTACATCGCCGTGTTTTTGCGCACCTCTCATAACTTCCCCTATATCGCCGTATTTTTATGCACATCTCATAACGTCCCCTATATCGCTGTGTATTCGTGCACCTCCCATAGCATCCCCTATTTCGCTGTGCCTTCGCGCACCTCTCATATCTTACCCTATATCGCCCTGTTTTCGTGCTCCTCGCAGTCATACACCTATATCGCCCTGGTTTCGCACACCTGCCATTCCTTCACCTATATCGCTGTTTTCGTGCACCTCTCATACCTTCTCAATATCGCTGTGTTTTCACACACCTCTCATAACTTCTCCTATATCGCTGTGATTTTGTGCACCTCTCATAACTTCCCTAATATCGCTGCGTTTTCATGCACATCTCATCACGTCCCCTATATCGCTGTGTATTCACGCACCTCCCATACATCCCCTATATCGCTGTGCCTTGCGCACCTCTCATACCTTCCCCTAAATCGCTGTCTTTTTGCGCACATCCCATAGATTCACTATCGCTGTGTTATTGCTCACCTCTCATAGCTTCCCCTGTATCGCCGTGTTTTTGCTCACCTCTCATAGCTTCCCCTATATTGCCGTGTTTTTGCTCACCTCTCATACCTTCCCCTATATCGCTGACTTTTTGCGCACATCCCATAGATTCACCTTTATTGCTGTGTTATTGCTCATCTGTCATAGCTTCCCCTGTATCGCCGTGTTTTTGCGCACCTCTCATAACTTCCCCTATATCGCCGTGTTGTTATGCACGTCTCATCACGTCCCCTATATCGCTGTATATTCACGCACCTCCCATAGCATCCCCTATATCGCTGTGCCTTCATGCACCTCTCATACTTTCCCTAAATCGCTCTGTTTTTGCGCACCTCCTATACCTTCCCTTGTATCGCTGCGTTTTCGTGCACCTCTCAGACATTCCCCTATATCGCTGTGTTTACATGCACATCTCATAACGTCCCCTATTTCGCTGTGTATTCGTGCACCTCCCATAACATTCCCTATATCGCTGTGCCTTCGCGCACCTCTCATACCTTCCCCTATATCGCCGTATTTTCATGCACATCTCATAACGTCCCCTATATCGCCGTACTTTTGCTCACCTCTCATAACTTCCTCTATATCGCCCTGTTTTCGCACACCTCTCATAACTTCCCCTATATCGCTGTGTTTTCGCACAACTTTCCTGGTTTCCCGACTATCGCCGTGTATTCATTCACATCTCGTACCGTCCCCTATATCGCTGTGTTTTCACACACCTCTCATACCGTCCCCTATATCGCTGTGTTTTCACACACCTCTCATACCTTTCCCTCTGTCGCTGTCTTTTCGTGCACATCGCATAGATTCACCTTTATCGCTGTGTTATTGCTCACATCTCATAGCTTCCCCTACATCGCCGTGTTTTTGCGCACCTCTCATAACTTCCCCTATATCGCCGTATTTTTATGCACATCTCATAACGTCCCCTATATCGCTGTGTATTCGTGCACCTCCCATAGCATCCCCTATTTCGCTGTGCCTTCGCGCACCTCTCATATCTTACCCTATATCGCCCTGTTTTCGTGCTCCTCGCAGTCATACACCTATATCGCCCTGGTTTCGCACACCTGCCATTCATTCACCTATATCGCTGTTTTCGTGCACCTCTCATACCTTCCCAATATCGCTGTGTTTTCACACACCTCTCATAACTTCTCCTATATCGCTGTGTTTTTGTGCACCTCTCATAACTTCCCTAATATCGCTGCGTTTTCATGCACATCTCATCACGTCCCCTATATCGCTGTGTATTCACGCACCTCCCATATCATCCCCTATATCGCTGAGCATTGCGCACCTCTCATATCCTATATCGCTGTCTTTTCGCACACATCCCATAGATTCACCTTTATCACTGTGTTATTGCTCACCTCTCATAGCTTCCCCTGTATCACAGTGTTTTTGCTCACCTCTCATAGCTTCCCCTATATTGACGTGTTTTTGCTCACCTCTCATACCTTCCCCTATATCGCTGACTTTTCGCGCACATCCCATAGATTCACCTTTATTGCTGTGTTATTGCTCATCTGTCATAGCTTCCCCTGTATCACCGTGTTTTTGCGCACCTCTCATAACTTCCCCTATATCGCCGTGTTGTTATGCACATCTCATAACGTCCCCTATATCGCTGTGTATTCGCGCACCTCCCATAGCATCCCCTATATCGCTGTGCCTTCGCGCACCTCTCATACCTTCCCCTATATCGCCGTGTTTTCGTGCACCTCTCATGTCGTCACCTAGGTTGCTATGTTTTCACTCCTCTCAATACTTCCCCTATATCGCTGTGTTTTCTTGCACATCTGATACATTCTCCCGTATCGTCGTGTTTTCGCGCACCTCTCATAATTTTCCCTATATCGCCGTGTTTTCGTGCACCTCTCATAATTTCCCCTATATCACCGTGTTTTTATGCATACCTTCCCCTATATCACTGCGTTTTCGCACACATCCCATAGCGTCCCCTATATCACTGTGTTTTCTCGCATCTCTGATGCATTTCCCTGTATCGTCCTGTTTTCGCGCACCTCTCATGTATTCCACTACATCGCTGTGTTTTAGCGCACCTCTCATACCTCCCCCTATATCCCCGTGTTTTTATGCACATCTCATACCGTCCCCTATATCGCTGTGTTTTCGCGAACCTCTCATACCTCCCCCTATATCGCCCTGTTTTTGCGCACATCCCATAGCATCCCCTATATTGCTGTCTTTTCGCGCACATCTCCATAGATTCAGCTTTATCGCTGTGTTATTGCTCTCCTCTCATAGCTTCCCCTGTATCGCCGTGTTTTTGCTCACCTGTCATGTCTTCACCTAGATCGCTATGTTTTCGCTCCTCTCAATACTTCCCCTATATCGCTGTGTTTTCTCGCACAATTGATACATTCTCCCGCATCGCCATGTTTTCGCACACCTCTCATAATATCCCCAATATCGCCGTGTTCTCGCACACCTCTCATACCTTCCCCTATATCGCCCTCTTTTCGCGCACATCCCATACCTTCCACTATATTGCCCTGTTTTCGCGCACCTCTCATGTCTTCCACTACATCGCTGTGTTTTCTGGCACCTCTGATGCATTCCCATGTAATGCCAAGTTTTCGCGCACCTCTCATACTTTCCCCTATATTGCCGTGTTTACGCGCACCTCTCATACCTCCCCGTATATTGCCATGTTTTTATGTACATCTCATACCGTCTCCTATATCGCTGTGTTTTCGCGCACCTCCCATAACATTCCCTATTTCTCTGTGCCTTCGCGCACCTCTCATACCTTCCCCTATATCGCCGTGTTTTCATGCACATCTCATAACGTCCCCTATATCGCTGGGTTTTTACTCACCTCTCATAACTTCCCCTATATCGCCCTGCTTTCGAGCACCTTCCATACCTTCCCCTATATCGCTGTGTTTTTGTTTACCTCTCATACCTCCCCCTATATCGCTGTGTTTTCAAGCACCTCTCATAAATTCTCATATATTGTCGTTTTTTTATGCACATCACATAACGTCCCCTATTTCACTGTGTATTCGTGCACCTCCCATAACATCCCCTATATCGCTGTGCCTTCGTGCACATCCCATACCTTCCCCTATATCGCCCTGTTTTCGCCCACCTCCTATACCTTCCCTTATATCGCTATGTATTCGTGCACCTCCCATTCCTTCCCCTATATCGCTGTGCTTTCGTGCACCTTTCATACCTTCCCCTATATCGCTGTGTTTTCGCACACCTCTCATAACTTCTCCTATATCGCTGTGTTTTTGTGCACCTCTCATAAATTCCCTAATATAGCTGAGTTTTCATGCACATCTCATCACGTCCACTGTATCGCTGTGTATTCACGCCCCTCCCATTGCATCCCCTATATCGCTGTGCCTTGCGCACCACTCATAGCTTCCCCTATATCGCTGTCTTTTCGCGCACATCCCATAGATTCACCTTTATCGCTGCGTTATTGCTCACCTCTCATAGCTTCCCTTATATCGCCGTGTTTTCGCGCCCTTCTCTTGTCTTCACCTAGATCGCTATGTTTTCGTTCCTCTCAATACTTCCCCTATATCGCTGTTTTCTAGCACATCTGATACATTCTCCCGTATCGCCGTGTTTTCGCACACCTCTCATAATTTCCCCTATATCGCCGTGTTCTCGCACACCTCTCATACCTTTCCCTATATCACTGTGTTTTCGCACACGTCCCATTGCGTCCCCTATATCGCTGTGTTTTCGCGCACCTCTCATACCTTCCCCTATATCGCCCTATTTTCATGCACATCCCATAGCTTCCACTATATTGCCCTGTTTTCGCACACCTCTCATGTATTCCACTACATCACTGTGTTTTCTGGCACCTCTGATGCATTCCACTGTAACGGCAAGTTTTCGCGCACCTCTCTTACTTTCTATTATATCGCCGTGTTTACGCGCACCTCTCATACCTCACCCTATATGGCCATGTTTTTATACACATCTCATACCGTCTCCTATATCGCTGTGTTTTCGCACACCTCCCATAGCATCCCCTATATTGCTGTGCCTTCGTGCACCTCTCATACCTTCCCCCATATCGCCCTATTTTCGCGCACCTCTCATGTATTCCACTACATCGCTGTGTTTTCTGGCACCTCTGATGCATTCCCCTGTAACGCCAAGTTTTCGCGCACATCTCATAATTTCCGCTATATCGCAGTGTTTACGCGCACCTCTCATACCCCCCCTATATCGTCATGTTTTTATGCGCATCTCATTCCGTCTCCTATATCGCTGTTTTCTGGCGCACCTCCTATAGCATCCCCTATATCGCTGTGCCTTCATGCACCTCTCATACCTTCCCCTATAACGCTGTGTTTTCATGCACATCTCATAACGTCCCCTATTTCGCTGTGTATTCGTGCACCTCCCATAACATCCCCTATATCGCTGTGCCTTCGCGCAACTTTCATACCTTCCCCTATATCGCCGTGTTTTCATGCACATCTCATAACGTCCCCTATATCGCTGAGTTTTCACGCACCTCTCATAACTTCCCCTATATCACCCTGCTTTCGAGCACTTCCCATACCTTCCCCTATATCGCTGTGTTTTCGTGTACCTCTCATACCTTCCCTATATCGCTGTGTTTTCACACACCTCTCGTAACTTCTCCTATATCGCTGTGTTTTAGTGCACCTCTCATAACTTCCCTAATATCGCTGCCTTTTCATGCACATCTCATCACGTCCCCTATATCGCTGTGTATTCACGCACCTCCCATAGCATCCCCTATATCGCTGTGCCTTGCGCACCTCTCATACCTTCCCCTATTTCGCTGTCTTTTCGCGCACATCCCATAGACTCACCTTTATCACTGTGTTATTGCTCACCTCTCATAGCTTCCCCTGTATCACCGTGTTTTTGCTCACCTCTCATACCTTCCCCCATATCGCCGTGTTTTTGCGCACCTCTCATGTCTTCACCTAGATCGCTGTGTTTTCTCGCACATCTGATACATTCGCCCGTATCGCCATGATTTCGCACACCTCTCATAATTTCCCCGATATTGCCGTGCTCTCGCTCACCTCTCATACCTTCCCCTATATCACTGTGTTTTCGCGAACGTCCCATTGCGTCCACTATATCGCCGTGTTTACGCGCACCTCTCATACCTCCCCCTATATCGCCACGTTTTTATGCACATCGCATACCGTCTCCTATATCGCTGTGTTTTTGCTCACCTACCATAGTATCCCCTATATCGAATGTGCTTTTGTGCACCTCTCATACCTTCCCCTATAGCGCCCTGTTATCACGCACCTCCTATACCTGCCCTTATAACGCTGCATTTTCGTGCACCTCTCATACCTTCCCCTATAACGCCGTGTTTTCATGCACATCTCATAACGTCTCCTATATCGCTGGGTTTTCACGCACCTCTCATAACTTTCCTTATATCACCCTGCTTTCGAGCACCTCCCATACCTTCCTCTATATTGCTGTGTTTTCGTGTACCTCTCATACCTCCCCCTATATCGCTGTGTTTTCACCCACCTCTAATAACTTCTGCTATATTGCTGTATTATTGCTCACCTCTCATAACTTCCCCAATATCGCCGTGTTTTTATGCACATCTCATAATGTCCCCTATATCGCTGTGTATTCGTGCACCTCCCATACCTTCCCCTATATCGCTGTGTTTTCGCACACCTCTCATAACTTTTCCTATATCGCTGTGTTTTTGTGCACCTGTCATACCTTCCCTAATATCGCTGCGTTTTCATGCACATCTCATCATGTTCCCTATATTGCTGTGTATTCACGCACCTCCCATAGCATCCCCTATATCGCTGTGCCATGCGCACCTCTCATAGCTTCTCCTATATCGCTGTCTTTTCGTGCACATCCCATAGATTCACCTTTATCACTGTGTTATTGCTCACCTCTCATAGCTTCCCCTGTATCGCCGTGTTTTTGCTCACCTCTCATAGCTTCCCCCATATCGCCGTGTTTTCGCGCACCTCTCATGTCTTTACCTAGATCGCTATGTTTTCGCTCCTCTCAATACTTCCCCTATATCGCTGTGTTTTCTCGCAAATCTGATACCTCCCCCTATATCGCCGTGTTTTTATACACATCTCATACCGTCCCCTATATTACTGTGTTTTCACGCACCTCCCATAGCATCCCCTATATCGCTGTGTTTTTGTGCACCTCTCATACCTTCCCAAATATCGCTGCGTTTTCATGCACATCTCATCACGTTCCCTATATTGCTGTGTATTCACGCACCTCCCATAGCATCCCCTATATCGCTGTGCCTTGCGCACCTCTCATAGCTTCCCCTATATCGCTGTCTTTTCGCGCTCATCCCATAGATTCACCTTTATCGCTGTGTTATTGCTCACCTCTCATAGCTTCCCCTGTATCGCAGTGTTTTTGCTCACCTCTCATAGCTTCCCCCATATCGCCGTGTTTTCGTGCACCTCTCATGTCTTCACCGAGATCGCTATGTTTTTGCTCCTCTCATTACTTCCCCTATATTGCTGTGTTTGCTCGCACGTCTGATACATTCTCCCGTATCGCCGTGTTTTTGCGCACCTCTCATAATTTCCCCTATATCGCCGTGTTCTCGCACATCTCTTAACCTTCCCCTATATCAGTGTGTTTTCGCGCACGTCCCATAGATTCCCCTATATCGCTGTGCTTTCGCGCAGCTCTCTTAACTTCCCCTACATCGCCCTGTTTTTGCGCACATCCCATAGCTTCCATTATATTGCCCTGTTTTTGCGCACCTCTCATGTCTTCCCCTACATTACTGTCTTTTCTCGCACCTCTGATGCATTTGCCTGTAATGCCAAGTTTTTGCTCACCTCTCATACTTTCCCCTATATCGCCGTGTTTTCGCGCACCTCTCATAGCTTCCCATATATCGCCGTGTTTTCATACACATCTCATAACGTCCCCTATATCGCCGTACTTTTGCTCACCTCTCATAACTTCCTCTGTATCGCCCTGTTTTCGCACAACTCTCATGGTTTCCCGACTATCGCCGTGTATTCATGCACATCTTGTACCGTCCCCTATATCGCTGTGTTTTCACACACCTCTCATACCGTCCCCTATATCGCTGTGTTTTCACACACCTCTCATACCTTTCCCTATATCGCTGTCTTTTCGCGCACATCGCATAGATTCACCTTTATCGCTGTGTTATTGCTCACCTCTCATAGCTTCCCCTACATCGCCGTGTTTTTGCGCACCTCTTATAACTTCCCTTATATCGCCGTATTGTTATGCACATCTCATAACATCCCCTACATCGCTGTGTATTCGCGCACCTCCCATAGCATCCCCTATTACGCTGTGCCTTTGCGCACCTCTCATATCTTCCCCTATATCGCCCTGTTTTCGTGCTCCTCGCAGTCATTCACCTATATCGCCCTGGTTTCGCGCACCTGCCATTCCTTCATCTATATCGCTGTTTTCGTGCACATCTCATAACGTCCCCTATATCGCTGAGTTTTCACGCACCTCTCATAACTTCCCCTATATCACCCTGCTTTCGAGCACTTCCCATACCTTCCCCTATATCGCTGTGTTTTCGTGTACCTCTCATACCTTCCCTATATCGCTGTGTTTTCACACACCTCTCGTAACTTCTCCTATATCGCTGTGTTTTAGTGCACCTCTCATAACTTCCCTAATATCGCTGCGTTTTCATGCACATCTCATCACGTCCCCTATATTGCTGTGTATTCACGCACCTCCCATACATCCCCTATATCACTGTGCCTTGCGCACCTCTCATTCCTTCCCCTAAATCGCTGTCTTTTTGCGCACATCCCATAGATTCACTATCGCTGTGTTATTGCTCACCTCTCATAGCTTCCCCTGTATCGCCGTGTTTTTGCTCACCTCTCATAGCTTCCCCTATATTGCCATGTTTTCGCGCACCTCTCATGTCTTCCCCTATATCACTGTGTTTTCGCGCACCTTCCATAGCATCCCCTATATTGCTGTGCCTTCACATACCTCTCATAACTTCATCTATATCACCCTGTTTTCATGCACCTCCCATACCTCCCCCTATATCGCTGTGCCTTGCGCACCTCTCATACCTTCCCCTATATCGCTGACTTTTCGCGCACATCCCATAGATTCACCTTTATTGCTGTGTTATTGCTCATCTGTCATACCTTCCCCTGTATCGCCGTGTTTTTGCGCACCTCTCATGTCTTCCCCTATATCACTGTGTTTTCGCGCACCTCCCATAGCATCGCCTATATTGCTGTGCCTTCGCGCACCTTTCATACCTTCCCCTATATCGCCATGTTTTCGTGCACCTCTCATACCTCCCCCAATATCGTTGTGTTTTCACGCACCTCTCATAACTTCTCCCATATCGCTGTATTTTTGTGCACCTCTCGTGGCTTCCCCAATATCGCCGTGTTTTCATGCACGTCTGTTAATGTCCCCTATATCGCTGGGTATTCGCGCACTTCCATAGCGTCCCCTATACCGCTGTGCTGTCGTTCACCTCTCATATCTTCCCCTATATCGCCCTGTTTTCGCACACCTCCCATACCTTCCCCTATAGCGCCCTGTTATCACGCACCTCCTATACCTGCCCTTATAACGCTGCATTTTCATGCACCTCTCATACCTTCCCCTATAACGCCGTGTTTTCATGCACATCTCATAACGTCTCCTATATCGCTGGGTTTTCACGCACCTCTCATAACTTCCCCTATATCACCCTGCTTTCGAGCACCTCCCATACCTTCCCCTATATTGCTGTGTTTTCGTGTACCTCTCATACCTCCCCCTATATCGCTGTGTTTTCACGCACCTCTAATAACTTCTGCTATATTGCTGTATTATTGCTCACCTCTCATAACTTCCCCAATATTGCCGTGTCTTTATGCACATCTCATAATGTCCCCTATATCGCTGTGTATTCGTGCACCTCCCATACCTTCCCCTATATCGCTGTGTTTTCACACGCCTCTCATAACTTCTCCGATATCGCTGTGTTTTTGTGCACC
This sequence comes from Mobula birostris, assembly GCF_030028105.1. NCBI lineage: Eukaryota > Metazoa > Chordata > Chondrichthyes > Myliobatiformes > Myliobatidae > Mobula > Mobula birostris. Next base: position 148,104 of record NW_027278274.1, read on the forward strand.
TCTTATACCTTCCCTAATATCACTGCGTTTTCATGCACATCTCATCACGTCCCCTATATCGCTTTGTTTTCGTGCACCTCTCATACCTCCCCCTATATCGCTGTGCTTGCGGACCTCTCATACCTTCCCCTATATCGCTGTCTTTTCGCGCACATCCCATAGATTCACCTTTATCGCTGTGTTATTGCTCACCTCTCATAGCTTCCCCTATATCGCCGTGTTGTCATGCACATCTCATAACGTCCTCTATATCGATGTATATTCGCGCACCTACCATAGCTTCCCTTATATCACTGTGCTTTCGCGCACCTCTCAAACCTTCCCAAATATCGCTCTGTTTTCGCGCACCTCTCATTCCTTCACCTATATCGCTGTTTTCGTGCACCTCTCATGCATTTCCGCATACCGCTGTGTTTTTGCACACCTCTCATAACTTCCCCAATATCACCGTGTTTTCACGCACCTCTCATAACCTCCCCTTTATCGCCCTGTTTTCGCACTCCTCTCATACCTTCCCCTATATCACTGTGTTTTCACGCAGCTTTCATACCTTCCCCTATATCGCCGTACTTTTGCACACCTCTCATGGCTTCCCCAATATAGCCGTATTTTCATGCACATCTCATAACGTCCCATATATCTCTGTGTATTCACGCACCTCCCTTAGCATCCCCTATATCGCTGTGCCTTCGCGCATCGCTCATACCTTCCCCTATATCGCCCTGTTTCCCGTGCACCTCCCATGGCTTCGCCTACATCGCTGTGTTTTTGCGCACCTCTCATACCTTCCCCTATATCGCAGTGGTTTCGCGCACCTCTCATTTCTTCACCTATATCGCTGTGTTTTCGCTCCTCTCATTACTTCCCCCATATCGCTCTTGTGTTCTCGCAATTCTGATACAGTTCCCTGTATCAACGTGTTTTTGCGCACCTCTCATAATTTCACCTATATCGCCATGCTCTCGCACACCTCTCATATCTTCCCCTATATCACTGTGTTTTCGCGCATGTCAAATAGCGTCCCCTATATCGCTCTGTTTTCACGCACCTCTCATGTCTTCCCCTATATCACTGTGTTTTCGTGCATCTCCCATACGATCCCCTATATTGCTGTGTTTCGCAAACGTCTCATACCTTTCCCTATATCGCCCTGTTTTCGAGCACCTCCCATACCTTCCCCTATATCGCTGTGTTTTCGTGTACCTCTCATACCTCCCCTTATATCGCTGTGTTTTCACGCACCTCTCATAACTTCCCCTGTATTGCTGTATTTTTGCGCACCTCTCATAACTTACCCTATATTGCCGTGTTTTTATGCACATCTCATAACGTCCCCTATATCGCTGTGCCTTCGCGCACCTCTCATTCCTTCTCCTATATCGCCCTGTTTTTGCACACATCCCATACCTTCCACTATATTGCCCTGTTTTCGCGCACCTCGCATGTCTTCCACTACATCGCTGTGTTTTCTGGCACCTCTGATGCATTCCCCGTAACACCAAGTTTTCGCGCACCTCTCATACTTTCCCCTATATCGCTGTGTGCGCGCACCTCTCACACCTGCCCCTATATCGCCATGTTTTTATGCACTTCTCATCCCGTCTCCTATATCACTGTGTTTTTGCGCACCTCCCATAGCATCCCCTATATCGCTGTGCCTTCGTGCACCTCTCATACGTTCCCCTATATCGCCCTGTTTTCGCGCATCTCCTATACCTTCCCTTATATCACTGCATTTTCGTGCACCTTTCATACCTTCCCCTATATCGCTGTGTTTTCGCACACCTCTCATAACTTCTCCTATATCGCTGTGTTTTTGTGCACCTCTCATACCTTCCCTAATATCACTGCGTTTTCATGCACATCTCATCACGTCCACTATATCGCTGTGCATTCACGCACCTCCCATAGCATCCCCTATATCGCTGTGCCTTGCGCACCTCTCATAGCTTCCCCTATATCGCTGTCTTTTCGCGCACATCCCATAGATTCACCTTTATCGCTGTGTTATTGCTCACCTCTCATAGCTTCCCCTGTATCGCCGTGTTTTTGCTCACCTCTCATAGCTTCCCCTATATCGCCATGTTTTCGCGCACCTCTCATGTCTTCACCGAGATCGCTATGCATTCGATCCTCTCAATACTTCCTCTATATCTCTGTGTTTTCTCGCACATCTGATACATTCTCCCGTATTGCCGTGTTTTCGCACACCTGTCATAATTTCCCCTATATCGCCCTGTTTTCGCGCACCTTCCATACCTTCCCCTATATCGCTGTGTTTTCATGCACCTCTCATACCTCCCCCTATATCGCTGTGTTTTCACGCACCTCTCATAATTTCTCCTATATCACCGTATTTTTGCACACCTCTCATGGCTTCCCCAATATAGCCGTGTTTTCATGCACATCTCATAACGTCCCATATATCTTGGTGTATTCACGCACCTCCCTTAGCATCCCCTATATCGCTGTGCATTCGCGCATCGCTCATACCTACCGCTATATCGCTCTGTTTCCCGTGCACCTCCCATGGCTTCGCCTACATCGCTGTGTTTTTGCGCACCTCTCATACCTTCCCCTATATCGCCATGGTTTCGCGCACCTCTCATTTATTCACCTATATCGCTGTGTTTCCGCTCCTCTCATTACTTCCCCCATATCGCTCTGTGTTCTCGCACTTCTGATACAGTTCCCTGTATCAACGTGTTTTCGCGCACCTCTCATAATTTCACCTATATCACCGTGCTCTCGCACACCTCACATATCTTCCCCTATATCACTGTGTTTTCGCGCACGTCCAATAGCATCCCCTATATCGCTCTGTTTTCACGCACCTCTCATGTCTTCCCCTATATCACTGTGTTTTCGTACATCTCCCATACTATCCCCTCTTTTGCTGTGTTTCGCACACGTCTCATACCTTTCCCTATATCGCCCTGTTTTCGAGCACCTCCCATACCTTCCCCTATATCGCTGTGTTTTCGTGTACCTCTCATACCTCCCCTTATATCGCTGTGTTTTCACGCACCTCTCATAACTTCCCCTGTATTGCTGTATTTTTGCACACCTCTCATACCTTCCCCTATATCGCTGTGTTTTCAGGCACCTCTCATGGCTTCCCCAATATCGCCGTGTATTCATGCACATCTCATACCATCCCCTATATCGCTGTGTTTTGGCGCACCTCCCATAGCTTCGCCTACATCGCTGTTTTCGCGCACATCCCATAGCTTCACCTTCATCGCTGTATTATTGCTCACCTCTCATAGCTTACCCTATATCGCCCTGTTTTCATGCACCTCCCATACCTTCCCCAATATCGCTGTGTTTTCGTGCACCTCTCATACCTGCCCTTATATCGCTGTGTTTTCACGCACCTCTCATAACTTCTCCTAATTTGCTGTATTTTTGCGCAGATCTTATACCTTCCCCTATATTGCCGTGTTTTCATGCACATCTCATAACGTCCCCTATATCGCTGTGTATTCGCGCACCTCCCATAGCATCCCTTGTATTGCTGTGACTTCACGCACCTCTCATACCTTCCCCTATATCGCCCTGTTTTCGCGCACCTTCTATACCTTCCACTATATCGCTGTGTTTTCATGCACCTCTCATACCTCCCTCTATATCGCTGTGTTTTCACGCACCTCTCATAATTTCTCCTATATCGCCGTATTTTTGCACACCTCTCATGGCTTCCCCAATATCGCCGTGTTTTAATGCACATCTCTTAACGTCCCATATATCGCTGTGTATTTGCGCACCTGCCATAGCATCCCCTATATTGCTGTGCCTTCGCGCACCTCTCATAACTTCCCCTATATCGCCCTGTTTTCACGCACCTTCCATACCTTCCCCCATAACGCTGTGTTTTCACGCACCTCTCATAACTTCTCCTATATCGCTGTCTTTTCGCGCACATCCCATAGCTTCACCTTTATCGCTGTGTTATTGCTCACCTCTCATAGATTCCCCTATATCGCCATGTTTTTGCTCACCTCTCATAGCTTCCCCTATATCGCCGTGTTTTCGCGCACATCCCATGACTTCACCTAGATCGCTGTTTTCGCTCTTCTCATTAATTCCCCTATATCGCTGTGTTTTCTCGCACATCTGATATATTCTCCTGTATCGCCGTGTTTTCGCACACCTCTCATAATTTCGCCTATATTGCCGTGTTCTCGCACACCTCTCATACCATCCCCTATATCACTGTGTTTTCGCGGACGTCCCATAGCTTCCACTACATTGCCCTTTTTTCGCGCACCTCTCATGTCTTCCCCTACATCGCTGTGTTTTCTCACACCTCTGATGCATTCCCCTATAACGCCAAGATTTCGCGGACCTCTCCTACTTTCCCCTATATCGCTGTGTTCTCGCGCAGCTCGCTTACCTTCCCCTATATCACTGTGTTTTCACGCACGTCCCATGCAGTCCCCTATATTGCTGTGTTTTCGCGCAGCTCTCATACCTTCCCCTATATCGCCCTGTTTTCATGCACATCCCATAGCTCTCACTACATTGCCCTATTTTCGTGCACCTCTCATGTCTCCCCTACATTGCTGTGTTTTTGCTTCTCTCATAACTTCCCCGATATCGCTGTGTTTTCTCGCACCTCTGATGCATTCCCCTGTATCGCCGTGTTTTTGCGCGCCTCTCATACTTTCCCCTATATCGCCGTGTTTTCATGCATCTCTCATTTCTTCCCCGATATCTCCGTGTTTTCATGCACATCTCATACCGTCCCCTATATCACTGTGCCTTCGCGCTCCTCTCATACCTTCCCTTATATCGCTGTGTTTTCGTGCACCTCTCATACCTTCACACCTTCCCCTACATCGCTGTGTTTTCACTCACCTCTCATAACTTCTCATATATCGCCGTGTTTTCGGGGACCTCTCATAATTTCCCCTATATAGCCACGTTCTTGCACACCTCTCATACCTTCCACTATATCATTGTGTTTTCGCGCACGTCCCATAGCATCCCCTGTATCGCTGTGTTTTCGGGCACCTCTCATACCTTTCCCTGTATGCCCATGTGTTCGCGCATATCCCATAGCTTCCACTTATAGCCCTGTTTTCGAGCACTCTCATGTCTTCCCCTATATCACTGTGTTTTCGCGCACCTCCCATACCTTCCTATATATCGCTGTGTTTTCGTGCACCTCTCATACCTTCCCCTATATCGCCGTGTTTTCGATCACATCTCATAATGTCCCCCATATTGCTGTGTATTCACGCACCTCCCATAGAATCCCCTATATCACTGTGCCTTCGCGCACATCTCATACCTTCCCCTATATCGTCCTGTTTTCGCACACCTCCCATATCTTCTCTTTTATCGTTGTGTTTTCGTGCACCTCTCATAACTTCCCCTATATTGCTGTGTTTTCGCGCATCTCTCATGGCTTCCCCAATATTGCCGTGTATTCATGCACATCTCATACCATCCCTTATATCGCTGTGCTCTCGCGCACCTCCCATAGCTACGCCCACGTCGCTGTGTTTTCGCGCACCTCTCATACCTTCCCCTATATCGCTGTCTTTTTGCGCACATCCCATAGCTTCATCTTTATCGCTGTGTTTTTGCTCACCTCTCATAGCTTCCCCTATATCACTGTCTTTTCACGCACCTCTCATGTCTTCACCTATATCGCTATGTTTTCGCTCCTGTCATTACTTCCATTATATCGCTGTGTTTTCTCACACCTCTGATGCATTCCCCTGTATCGCCGTGTTGTCACGCACCTCTCATAATTTCCCCTACATGGCTGTATTCTCGCACACCTCTCATAGCTTCCCCTATATCACTGTGTTTTCGCGTACGTCCCATAGCGTCCCCTGTATCGCTGTGTTTTCGCGCACCTCTCATACCTTCCCTTTTATCGCTGTGTTTTCGCGCACCTCTCTTAACTTCCCCTATATCGCCGTGTTGTTATGCACATCTCATAACGTCCTCTATATCGCTGTGTATTCGCACACCTCCCATAGCATCCCTTATATCGCTGTGCCTTCGCGCACCTCTCATACCTTCTCAAGTATCGCCCTGTTTTCGCGCACCTCCCATTCCTTCACCTATATCGCTGTTTTCGTGCACCTCTCATACCTTTTCCTATATCGCTGTGTTTTCACGCACCTCTCTTAACTTCTCCTATATCGCTGTATTTTCGTGCTCGTCTCCTACGTTCCCCTATATTGCTGTGTTTTCACGCACCTCTCTTAACTTCTCCTATATCGCTGTGTTTTTGCACACCTCTCATACCTTCCCCTATATCGCTGTGTTTTCAGGCACCTCTCATGTCTTCCCCAATATCGCCGTGTATTCATGCACATCTCATACCTTCCCCTATATCGCCTTGTTTTCGCACACCTCCCATTCCTTCCCCTGTATCGCTGTGTTTTAGTGCACCTCTCATACCTTCCCCTATATTGCCCTGTTATCGCGCAGCTCCCATAACTTCCCCAATATCGCTGTGTTTTCGTGCACACCCAAAAGATTCACCTTTATCCCTGTGTTATTGCTCACCTCTCATAGGTTCCCCTGTATCACCGTGTTTTTGCTCACCTCTCATAGCTTCCCCTATATCGCCGTGTTTTCGCGCACCTCTCATGTCTTCACCTAGATCGCTATGTTTTCGCTCATCTCAATACTTCCCCTATATCGCTGTGTTTTCTCGCACATCTGATACATTTTGCCGTATCGCCGTGTTTTTCGCACAGCTCTTACAATTTCCCCTATATCGCCGTGTTCTCGCACACCTCTCATACCTTCCCCTATATCACTGTTTTTTTGCGCATGTCCCATAGCGTCCCCTATATCGCTGTGTTTTCTCGCACCTCTGATACATTCCCCTGTATCGCCGTGGTTTCGCCAACATCCCATAGGTTCCACTATATTGCCCTGTTTTTGCGCAGCTCTCATGTCTTCCCCTATATCACGGTGTTTTCGTGCACCTCTCATAGCATCCCCTATATCGCTGTGCCTTCGCGCACCTCTCATAACTTCCCCTATATCGCCCTGCTTTCGCGCACCTCCCATACCTTCCCCAATATCGTTGTCTTTTCGCGCACCTCTCATACCTTCCCCTATATCGCTGTGTTTTTGCACACCTCTCATACCTTCCCCTATATCGCCATGTTTTCATGCACATCTCATAACATCCCCTATATCGCTGTGCCTTCGCGCACCTCTCATAACTTCCCCTATATCGCCCTGTTTTCGCGCACCTCCCATACCTTCCCCAATATCGTTGTCTTTTCGCGCACCTCTCATACCTTCCCATATATCGCTGTGTTTTTGCACACCTCTCATACCTTCCCCTATATCGCCATGTTTTCATGCACATCTCATAACGTCCCCTATATCGCTAGGTTTTCACGCACCTCTCATACCTTCCCTATATCGCCCTGCTTTCGCACACCTCCCATTCCTTCCCCTGTATCGCTGTGTTTTAGTGCACATCTCATACCTTCCCCTATATTGCGCTGTTTTCGCGCAGCTCCCATACCTTCCCCGATATCGCTGTGTTTTCGTGCACCTCTCATACCATCCCCTATATCGCTGTCTTTTCGCGCACCTCTCATACCTTCCCCTATATCGCCCTGTTTTCGCACACATCCCATAGCTTCCACTGTATTGCCTCGTTTTCGCGCACCTCTCATGCCTTCCCCTATGTCGCTCTGTTTTCGATCCTCTCATAACGTCCCCTATATCGCTGTGTTTTCTTGCACCTCTGATGCATTCCCCTGTATCGCCGTGTTTTTGCGCACCTCTCATACTTTTCCCTATATAGCCGTGTTTTTGCGCATCTCTCAATGCATCCCCGATATCGCCGTGTTTCATGCACATTTCATACATTCCCCTATATAGCTGTGTTTTCACGCACCTCCCATATCTTCCGCTACATCGCTGTGTTTTCGCGCACCTCGCATGCCTTCACCTATATCGCTGTCTTTTCGCACCCTGATATAGCTTCACCTTTATCGCTGTGTTTTTGCGCACCTCTCATAGCTTCCACGATATCGCTGTGTTTTCGCGCACATCTCATGTCTTCCCCTATATCGCTGTGTTTTCGCTGCTCTCATAACTTCCCCTATATCGCTGTGTTTTTGTGCACCTCTCATACATTCCCCATATCACTGTGCTTTCACGCGCCTCTCATAACTTCCACTATATCGCTGTGTTTTTGCACACCTCTCATACCTTCCCCTATAATGCTGTGTTTTCACGCACCTCTCATAATTTCTCCTATATCGCCGTATTTTTGCACACCTCTCATGGCTTCCCCAATATATCCGTGTTTTCATGCACATTTCATAACGTCCCATATATCTCTGTGTATTCACGCACCTCCCTTAGCATCCCCTATATCGCTGTGCATTCGCGCATCGCTCATACCTACCCCTATATCACCCTGTTTCCCGTGCACCTCCCATGGCTTCGCCTACATCGCTGTGTTTTTGCGCACCTCTCATACCTTCCCCTATATCGCCATGGTTTCGCGCACCTCTCATTTCTTCACCTATATCGCTGTGTTTCCGCTCCTCACATTACTTCCCCCATATCGCTCTGTGTTCTCGCACTTCTGATACAGATCCCTGTATCAACGTGTTTTCGCGCACCTCTCATAATTTCACCTATATCGCCGTGCTCTCGCACACCTCTCATATCTTCCCCTATATCACTGTGTTTTCGCGCACGTCCAATAGCGTCCCCTATATCGCTCTGTTTTCACGCACCCCTCATGTCTTCCCCTATATCACTGTGTTGTCGTGCATCTCCCATACCATCCCCTATATTGCTGTGTTTCGCACACGTCTCATACCTTTCCCTATATCGCCCTGTTTTCGAGCACCTCCCATACCTTCCCCTATATCGCTGTGTTTTCGTGTACCTCTCATACGTATCCCTTATATCGCTGTGTTTTCACGCACCTCTCATAACTTCCCCTGTATTGCTGTGTATTCGCGCACCTCCCATAGCATCCCCTATATCGCTGTGCCTTCTCGCACCTCTCATTCCTTCCCCTATATCGCCCTGTTTTCGCACACATCCCATACCTTCCACTATATTGCCCTGTTTTCGCGTACCTCTCATGTCTTCCACTACATCGCTGTGTTTTCTGGCACCTCTGATGCATTCCCTGTAACACCAAGTTTTCGCGCACCTCTCATACTTTCCCCTATATCGCTGTGAATGTGCACCTCTCATACCTGCCCCTATATCGCCATGTTTTTATGCACATCTCATACCGTCTCCTATATCGCTGTGTTTTTGCGCACCTCCCATAGCATCCCCTATATCGCTGTGCCTTCGTGCACCTCTCATACCTTCCCCTATATCGCCCTGTTTTCGCGCATCTCCTATACCTTCCCTTATATCACTGCGTTTTCGTGCACCTTTCATTCCTTCCCCTATATCGCTGTGTTTTCGCACACCTCTCATAACTTCTCCTATATCGCTGTGTTTTTGTGCACTTCTCATACCTTCCCTAATATCACTGCGTTTTCATGCACATCTCATCACGTCCACTATATCGCTGTGCATTCACGCACCTCCCATAGCATCCCCTATATCGCTGTGCCTTGCGCACCTCTCATAGCTTCCCCTATATCGCTGTCTTTTCGCGCACATCCCATAGATTCACCTTTATCGCTGTGTTATAGCTCACCTCTCATAGCTTCCCCTATATCGTTGTGTTGTCATGCACATCTCATAACGTCCTCTATATCGCTGTATATTCGCGCACCTCCCATAGCTTCCCTTATATCACTGTGCTTTCGCGCACCTCTCATAGCTTCCCAAATATCGCCCTGTTTTCGCGCATCTCCCATTCCTTCACCTATATCGCTATTTTCGTGCACCTCTCATGCATTTCCGTAGACCGCTGTGTTTTTGCACACCTCTCATACCTTCCCCAATATCACCGTGTTTTCACGCACCTCTCATAACCTCCCCTCTATCGCCCTGTTTTCGCGCTCCTCTCAGACCTTCCCCTATATCACTGTGTTTTCACGCAGCTCTCATACCTTCCCCTATATCGCTGTGTTTTCGCACACCTCTCATGGCTTCCCGACTATCGCCGTGTATTCATGCACATCTCATACCTTCCCCTACATTGCTGTGCTTTCGCGCACCTCCCATAGCTTTGCCCACATCGCTGTTTTTGCGCACCTCTCATACCTTCCCCTATATCGATGTATTTTTGCGCACATCTCATACCTTTCCCTATATTGATGTGTTTTCATGCACATCTCATAACGTCCCCTATATACCTCTGTATTTGCGCACTTCCCATACCATCCCCTATATCACTGTGCCTTCGCGCACCTCTCATGTATTCCCATATATTGCCCTGTTTTCGCGCACCTCGCATACCTTCCCCAATATCGCTGTGTTTTTGTGCTCCTCTCATACCTTCCCCTATATTGTTGTGTTTTCATGCACCTCTCTTAACTTCTCCTATATCGCTGTGTTTTTACACACCTCTCATACCTTCCCCTATATCGCTGTGTTTTCAGGCACCTCTCATGGCTTCCCGAATATTGCCGTGTATTCATGCACATCTCATACCTTCCCCTATATCGCACATTTTTCGCACACCTCCGATTCCTTCCCCTATATCGCTGTGTTTTCACACACCTCTCATAACTTCTCCTATATCACTGAGTTTTTGTGCACCTTTAATACCTTCCCTAATATCGCTGAGTTTTCATGCACATCTCATCACGTCCCCTATATCGCTGTGTATTCGCGCACCTCCCATAGCATCCCCTATATCGCTGTGCCTTGTGCAGCTCTCATAGCTTCCCCTATATCGCTGTCTTTTCATGCACATCCCATAGATTCAGCTTTATCGCTGTGTTATTGCTCACCTCTCATAGCTTCCCCTGTATCGCCGAGTTTTTGCACACCTCTCATGTCTTCACCTAGATCGCTACGTTTTCACTCCTCTCAATACTTCCCCTATATCGCTGTGTTTTCTCGCACAATTGATACATTCTCCCGTATCGCTGAGTTTTCGCACACCTCTCATTATTTCCCCTATATCGCCGTGTTCTCGCGCACTTCTCATACCTTCCCTTATATCGCCCTGTTTTCGTGCACATCCCATACCTTCCACTATATTGCCCTGTTTTCGTGCACCTCTCATGGCTTCCAATACATCGCTGTGTTTTCTGCCACCTCTGATGCTTTCCCCTGTAACGCCAAGTTTTCGCGCACCTCTCATACTTTCCCCTATATCGCCGTGTTTACGCGCACCTCTCATACCTCCCCCTATATCGCCATGTTTTTATGCACATCTGATACCGTCTCCTATATCGCTGTGCCTTCGTGCACCTCTCATACCGTCCCCTATATCGCCCTGTTTTCGTGCACCTCCTATACCTTCCCTTATATCACTGCGTTTTCGTGCACCTCTCATACCTTCCCCTATATGGCTGTGTTTTCATGCACATCTCATAACGTCCCCTATATCGCTGTGTATTCGTGCATATCCCATTCCTTCCCGAATATTTCTCTGTGTTTTCGTGCACCTTTCATATCTTCCCCTATATCGCTGTGTTTTCGCACACCTCTCATAACTTCTCCTATATCGCTGCGTTTTCATGCACATCTCATCACGTCCCCTATATCGCTGTGTATTCACGCACCTCCCATAGCATCCCCTATATCGCTGTGCCTTGCTCACCTCTCATAGCTTCCCCTATATCGCTGTCTTTTCGCGCACATCCCATAGATTCACCTCTATCGCTGTGTTATTGCTCACCTCTCATAGCTTCCCCTGTATCGCGGTGTTTTTGCTCACCTCTCATAGCTTCCCCTATATCGCCGTGTTTTCGCGCACCTCTCATGTCTTCACCTAGATCGCTATGTTTTCGCTCCTCTCAATGCTTCCCCTATATCGCTGTCTTTTCGCGCACATCCCATAGATTCACCTCTATCGCTGTGTTATTGCTCACCTCTCATAGCTTCCCCTGTATCGCCGCGTATTCGCACACCTCTCATAATTTCCCCTATATCACCGTGTTCTCGCACACCTCTCATACCTTACGCTATATCACTGTGTTTTCACGCACGTCCCATTGTGTCCCCTATATCGCTGTGTTTTCGCGCACCTCTCATACATTCCCCTATATCGCCCTGTTTTTGCGCACATCCCATAACTTCACCTTTATCACTGTTATTGCTTACCTCTCATAGCTTCCCCTATATCGCCGTGTTTTCGCGCATCTCTCATGTCTTCACCTATATCGCTGTGTTTCTGCTCCTCTCATTACTTCCCCTACATCGCTCTCTGTTCTCGCACTTCTGATACAGTTCCCTGTATCAACGTGTTTTCGCGCACCTCTCATAATTTCACCTATATCGCCCTGTTCTCGCACACCTCTCATATCTTCCCCTATATCATTGTGCTTTCGCGCACGTCCAATAGCGTTCCCTATATCGCTGTGTTTTCACGCACCTCCCATAGCATCCTCTATATTGCTTTGACTTCGCACACCTCTCATACCTTCCCCTATATTGCCCCGCTTTCGAGCACCTCTCATACCTTCCCTTATATCACTGTGTTTTCACGCAGCTCTCATACCTTCCCCTATATCGCCTTGTTTTCGCAAACTTCTCATTGCTTCCCGACTATCGCCGTGTATTCATGCACATCTCATACCTTCCCCTATATCGCTATGCTTTCGCGCACCTCCCAAAGCTATGTCTACATCGCTGTTTTCGCGCACCTCTCATACCTTCCCCTATATCGATGTATTTTTGCACACATCTCATACCTTCCCCTATATTGATGTGTTTTCATGCACATCTCATAACGTCCACTATATCGATGGGTATTTGCGCAACTCCCATACCATCCCCTATATCACTATGCCTTCGCGCACCTCTCATGCATTCCCGTATATCGATGTATTTTTGCGCACATCTCATAACGTCCCCTATATCGCTGTGTATTTGCGCACCTCCCATACCATCCCCTATATCACTGTGCATTCGCGCACCTCTCATGCATTCTCGTATATCGCTGTGGTTTTGCACACCGCTCATACCTTCCCCAATATCACCGTGTTTTCATGCACATCTCTTAACGTCCCCAATGTCGCTGGGTTTTCACACACCACTCATAACTTCCCCTACATCGCCTTGTTTTCGCGCTCCTCTCATACCTTCACCTATATCACTATGTTTTCACGCAGCTCTCATACCTTCCCCTATATCGATGTATTTTTGTGCACATCTCATACCTTCCCCTATATCGCTGTGCTTTCACGCACCTCCCATAGCTTCGCCTACATCGCTGTTTTCGCGCACATCCCTTAGCTTCACCTTGATCGCTGTGTTATTGCTCACCTCTCATAGCTTACCCTATATTGCCGTGTTTTCATGCACCTAGCATGTCTTCACCTATATCGCTATGTTTTCGCTCCTATCATTACTTCCCCTATATCGCTGTGTTTTCTTGCACCTCTGATACATTCTCCTGTATTGCCATGTTTTCGCGCACCTCTTACAATTTCCCCTATATCGTCGTGTTCTCGCACACCTCTCACACCTTCCCTTATATCACCGTTGTTTTGCGCATGTCCCATAGCGTCCCATATATCGCTGTGTTTTCTGGCACCTCTGATACATTCCCCTGTATCGCCGTGGTTTCGCGCACATCCCACAGGTTCCACTATATTGCCCTGTTTCTGCGCAGCTCTCATGTCTTCCCCTCTATCGCTGTGCCTTCGCGCACCTCTCATAACGTCCCCTATATCGCCCTGTTTTCGCGCACCTCCCATACCTTCCCCAATATCGCTGTGTTTTCGTGCACCTCTCATACCTTCCCTTATCTCGTTGTGTTTTCACGCGCCTCTCATAACTTCCCCTATATCGCCCTGTTTTCATGCACATCTCATAACGCCCCCTATATCGCTGTGTATTCGCGCACCTCCCATAACATCCCTTATATCACTGTGCCTTCGCGCACATCTCATACCTTCCCCTAAGTCGCCCTGTTTTCGCACACCTCCCATACCGTCCCCTATATCGCTGTATTTTCGCACACCTCTCATGGCTTCCCCAATATCGCCGTGTTTTCATGCACATCTCATACCGTCCCCTATATCGCTGTGTATTCGCGCACCTCCCATAGCATCCCTTATATTGCTGTGCCTTCGCGCACCTCTCATACCTTCCCCTATATCGCCCTGTTTTCACGCACCTTCCATACCTCCCCCTATATCGCTGTGTTTTCACGCAACTCTCATAATTTCTCCTTATCGCCGTATTTTTGCGCACCTCTCATGGCTTCCCCAATATCGCCGTGTTTTCAGGCACATCTCTTAACGTCCAATATATCGCTGCGTATTCGTGCACCTGCCATAGCATCCCCTATATCGCTGCGCCTTCGCGCACCGCTCATACCTTCCCCTATATCGCCCTGTTTTTGCGCACATCCCATAACTTCACCTTTATCACTGTGTTATTGCTTACCTCTCATAGCTTCCCCTATATCGCCGTGTTTTCGCGCACCTCTCATGACTTCACCTATATCGCTGTGTTTCTGCACCTCTCATTACTTCCCCTATATTACTCTGTCTTCTCGCACTTCTGATACAGTTCCCTGTATCAACATGTTTTCGCGCACCTCTCATAATTTCACCTATATCGCCGTGTTCTCGCACACCTCTCATATCTTCCCCTATATCGCTGTGTGTTCAGGCACCTCTCATGGCTTCCCCAAAATCGCCGTGTATTCATGCACATCTCATACCGTCCCCTATATCGCTGTGTTTTGGCGCACCTCCCACAGTTCACCTACATCGCTGTTTTCGCGCACATCCCATAGCTTCACCTTGATCACTGTGTTATTGCTCACCTCTCATAGCTTACCCTATATCGCCGTGTTTTCGCGCACCTTGCATGTCTTCACCTATATCGCTATGTTTTCGCTCCTATCATTAATTCCCCTGTATCGCTGTGTTTTCTCGCACCTCTGATACATTCCCCTGTTTCGCCGTGGTTTGGCGCACATCCCATAGGTTCCACTATATTGCCCTGTTTTTGCGCACCTCTCATGTCATCCCCTATATCACGGTGTTTTCGCGCACCTCTCATAGCATCCCCTATATCGCTGTGCCTTCGCGCACCTCTCATAACTTCCCCTATAGCGCCCTGATTTCGCGCACCTCCCATACCTTCCCCAATATCGCTGTGTTTTCGTGCACCTCTCATACCTTCCCTTATATCGCTGTGTTTTCACGCACCTCTCATAATTTCTCCGATATCACTGTATTTTTGCGCAGCTCTTATACCTTCCCCTATATTGCCGTGTTTTCATGCACATCTCATAACGTCCCCTATGTCGCTGTGTATTCGCGCACATCCCATAGCATCCCTTATATTGCTGTGCCTTCGTGCACCTCTCATACCTTCCCCTATATCGCCCTGTTTTCGCGCACCTTCCATACCTTTCCCTATATCACTGTGTTTTCATGCACCTCTCATACCTCCCCCTATATCGCTGTGTTTTCACACACCTCTCATAATTTCCCCTATATCGCTGTGTTTTTGTGCACCTCTCATACCTTCCCTAATATCACTGCGTTTTCATGCACATCTCATCACGTCCCCTATATCGCTGTGTTTTCGTGCACCTCTCATACCTCCCCCTATATCGCTGTGCCTTGCGGACCTCTCATACCTTCCCCTATATCGCTGTCTTTTCGCTCACATCCTATAGATTCACCTTTATCGTTGTGTTATTGCTCACCTCTCATAGCTTCCCCTATAACGCCGTGTTGTTATGCACATCTCATAACGTCCTCTATATCGCTGTATATTCGTGCACCTCCCATAGCTTCCCTTATATCGCTGTGCTTTCGCGCACCTCTCATACCTTCCCAAATATCGCCGTTTTCACGCACCTCCCATTCCTTCACCTATATCGCTGTTTTCGTGCACCTCTCATGCATTCCCGTATACCGCTGTGTTTTTGCACACCTCTCATACCTTCCCCAATATCACCGTGTTTTCACGCACCTCTTATAACCTCCCCTCTATCGCCCTGTTTTCGCGCTCCTCTCATACCTTCCCCTATATAACTGTGTTTTCACGCAGCTCTCATACCTTCCCCTATATCGCTGTGTTTTCGCACACCTCTCATGGCTTCCCGACTATCGCCGTGTATTCATGCACATCTCATACCTTCCCCTATATCGCTGTGCTTTCGGGCACCTCCCATAGCTTCGCCTACATCGCTGTTTTCGCGCACCTCTCATACCTTCCCCTATATAGATGTATTTTTGCGCACATCTCATACCTTTCCATATATTGATGTGTTTTCATGCACATCTCATAACGTCCCCTATATCGCTCTGTTTTTCCGCACCTCCCATACCATCCCCTATATCACTGTGCCTTCGTGCATCTCTCATGCATTCCCATATATCGCCCTGTTTTCGCGCACCTCCCATACCTTCCCCGATATCGCTGTGTTTTCGTGCTCCTCTCATACATTCCCCTATATTGCTGTGTTTTCACGCACCTCCCATAGATTCGCCTACATCGCTGTTTTCGCGCACATCCCATAGTTTCACCTTGATCGCTGTGTTATTGCTCACCTCTCATAGCTTACCCTATATCGCCGTGTTTTCGCGCATCTCGCAAGTCTTCACGTATATCGCTATGTTTTCGCTCCAATCATTACTTCCCCTATATCGCTGTGTTTTCTCGCACCTCTGATACATTCTCCTGTATTGCCATGTTTTCGCGCACCTCTTACAATTTCCCCTATATCGCCGTGTTCTCGCACACCTCTCATACCTTCCCCTGTATCACTGTTTTTTTGCGCGTGTCCCATAGCGTCCCCTATATCGCTGTGTTTTCTCACACCTCTGATACATTCCCCTGTATCGCCGTGGTTTCGCGCACATCCCATAGGTTCCACTATATTGCACTGTTTTTGCACACCTCTCATGTCTTCCCCTATATCACGGTTTATTCGCGCACCTCTCATAGCATCCCCTATACCGCTGTCCTTCGCGCACCTCTCATAACTTCCCCTATATCGCCCTGTTTTCACGAACCTCCCATACCTTCCCCAATATCGCTGTGTTTTCACGCACCACTCATAACTTCTCCTAATTCGCTGTATTTTTGCGCAGTTCTTATACCTTCCCCTATATTGCCGTGTTTTCATGCACATCTCATAACGTCCCCTATATCGCTGTGCCTTCGCGCACCTCTCATATCTTCCCCTATATCGCCCTGTTTTCGCGCACCTTCCCTACCTCCCTCTATATCGCTGTGTTTTCACGCACCTCTCATAATTTCTCCTATATCGCCATATTTTTGCACACCTCTCATGGCTTCCCCAATATCGCCGTGTTTTAATGCACATCTCTTAACGTCCCATATATCGATGTGTATTCGCGCACCTGCCATAGCATCCCCTATATCGCGGTGCCTTCGCGCACCTCTCAAACCTTCCCCTATGTCGCCCTGTTTTCGCACACCTCCCATACCGTCCCCTATATCGCTGTATTTTCGCACACCTCTCATGGCTTCCCCAATATCGCCGTGTTTTCGCGCACATCCCATACCTTCCACTATATTGCCCTGTTTTCGCGCACCTCTCATGGCTTCCCCTATATCGATGTATTTTTGCACACATCTCATACCTTCCCCTATATTGATGTGTTTTCATGCACATCTCATAACGTCCACTATATCGCTGGGTATTTGCGCAACTCCCATACCATCCCCTATATCACTATGCCTTCGCGCACCTCTCATGCATTCCCGTATATCGATGTATTTTTGCGCACATCTCATAACGTCCCCTATATCGCTGTGTATTTGCGCACCTCCCATACCATCCCCTATATCACTGTGCATTCGCGCACCTCTCATGCATTCTCGTATATCGCTGTGGTTTTGCACACCGCTCATACCTTCCCCAATATCACCGTGTTTTCATGCACATCTCTTAACGTCCCCAATGTCGCTGGGTTTTCACACACCACTCATAACTTCCCCTACATCGCCTTGTTTTCGCGCTCCTCTCATACCTTCACCTATATCACTATGTTTTCACGCAGCTCTCATACCTTCCCCTATATCGATGTATTTTTGTGCACATCTCATACCTTCCCCTATATCGCTGTGCTTTCACGCACCTCCCATAGCTTCGCCTACATCGCTGTTTTCGCGCACATCCCTTAGCTTCACCTTGATCGCTGTGTTATTGCTCACCTCTCATAGCTTACCCTATATTGCCGTGTTTTCATGCACCTAGCATGTCTTCACCTATATCGCTATGTTTTCGCTCCTATCATTACTTCCCCTATATCGCTGTGTTTTCTTGCACCTCTGATACATTCTCCTGTATTGCCATGTTTTCGCGCACCTCTTACAATTTCCCCTATATCGTCGTGTTCTCGCACACCTCTCACACCTTCCCTTATATCACCGTTGTTTTGCGCATGTCCCATAGCGTCCCATATATCGCTGTGTTTTCTGGCACCTCTGATACATTCCCCTGTATCGCCGTGGTTTCGCGCACATCCCACAGGTTCCACTATATTGCCCTGTTTCTGCGCAGCTCTCATGTCTTCCCCTCTATCGCTGTGCCTTCGCGCACCTCTCATAACGTCCCCTATATCGCCCTGTTTTCGCGCACCTCCCATACCTTCCCCAATATCGCTGTGTTTTCGTGCACCTCTCATACCTTCCCTTATCTCGTTGTGTTTTCACGCGCCTCTCGTAACTTCCCCTATATCGCCCTGTTTTCATGCACATCTCATAACGCCCCCTATATCGCTGTGTATTCGCGCACCTCCCATAACATCCCTTATATCACTGTGCCTTCGCGCACATCTCATACCTTCCCCTAAGTCGCCCTGTTTTCGCACACCTCCCATACCGTCCCCTATATCGCTGTATTTTCGCACACCTCTCATGGCTTCCCCAATATCGCCGTGTTTTCATGCACATCTCATACCGTCCCCTATATCGCTGTGTATTCGCGCACCTCCCATAGCATCCCTTATATTGCTGTGCCTTCGCGCACCTCTCATACCTTCCCCTATATCGCCCTGTTTTCACGCACCTTCCATACCTCCCCCTATATCGCTGTGTTTTCACGCAACTCTCATAATTTCTCCTTATCGCCGTATTTTTGCGCACCTCTCATGGCTTCCCCAATATCGCCGTGTTTTCAGGCACATCTCTTAACGTCCAATATATCGCTGCGTATTCGTGCACCTGCCATAGCATCCCCTATATCGCTGTGCCTTCGCGCACCGCTCATACCTTCCCCTATATCGCCCTGTTTTTGCGCACATCCCATAACTTCACCTTTATCACTGTGTTATTGCTTACCTCTCATAGCTTCCCCTATATCGCCGTGTTTTCGCGCACCTCTCATGACTTCACCTATATCGCTGTGTTTCTGCACCTCTCATTACTTCCCCTATATTACTCTGTCTTCTCGCACTTCTGATACAGTTCCCTGTATCAACATGTTTTCGCGCACCTCTCATAATTTCACCTATATCGCCGTGTTCTCGCACACCTCTCATATCTTCCCCTATATCGCTGTGTGTTCAGGCACCTCTCATGGCTTCCCCAAAATCGCCGTGTATTCATGCACATCTCATACCGTCCCCTATATCGCTGTGTTTTGGCGCACCTCCCACAGTTCACCTACATCGCTGTTTTCGCGCACATCCCATAGCTTCACCTTGATCACTGTGTTATTGCTCACCTCTCATAGCTTACCCTATATCGCCGTGTTTTCGCGCACCTTGCATGTCTTCACCTATATCGCTATGTTTTCGCTCCTATCATTAATTCCCCTGTATCGCTGTGTTTTCTCGCACCTCTGATACATTCCCCTGTTTCGCCGTGGTTTGGCGCACATCCCATAGGTTCCACTATATTGCCCTGTTTTTGCGCACCTCTCATGTCATCCCCTATATCACGGTGTTTTCGCGCACCTCTCATAGCATCCCCTATATCGCTGTGCCTTCGCGCACCTCTCATAACTTCCCCTATAGCGCCCTGATTTCGCGCACCTCCCATACCTTCCCCAATATCGCTGTGTTTTCGTGCACCTCTCATACCTTCCCTTATATCGCTGTGTTTTCACGCACCTCTCATAATTTCTCCGATATCACTGTATTTTTGCGCAGCTCTTATACCTTCCCCTATATTGCCGTGTTTTCATGCACATCTCATAACGTCCCCTATGTCGCTGTGTATTCGCGCACATCCCATAGCATCCCTTATATTGCTGTGCCTTCGTGCACCTCTCATACCTTCCCCTATATCGCCCTGTTTTCGCGCACCTTCCATACCTTTCCCTATATCACTGTGTTTTCATGCACCTCTCATACCTCCCCCTATATCGCTGTGTTTTCACACACCTCTCATAATTTCCCCTATATCGCTGTGTTTTTGTGCACCTCTCATACCTTCCCTAATATCACTGCGTTTTCATGCACATCTCATCACGTCCCCTATATCGCTGTGTTTTCGTGCACCTCTCATACCTCCCCCTATATCGCTGTGCCTTGCGGACCTCTCATACCTTCCCCTATATCGCTGTCTTTTCGCTCACATCCTATAGATTCACCTTTATCGTTGTGTTATTGCTCACCTCTCATAGCTTCCCCTATAACGCCGTGTTGTTATGCACATCTCATAACGTCCTCTATATCGCTGTATATTCGTGCACCTCCCATAGCTTCCCTTATATCGCTGTGCTTTCGCGCACCTCTCATACCTTCCCAAATATCGCCGTTTTCACGCACCTCCCATTCCTTCACCTATATCGCTGTTTTCGTGCACCTCTCATGCATTCCCGTATACCGCTGTGTTTTTGCACACCTCTCATACCTTCCCCAATATCACCGTGTTTTCACGCACCTCTTATAACCTCCCCTCTATCGCCCTGTTTTCGCGCTCCTCTCATACCTTCCCCTATATAACTGTGTTTTCACGCAGCTCTCATACCTTCCCCTATATCGCTGTGTTTTCGCACACCTCTCATGGCTTCCCGACTATCGCCGTGTATTCATGCACATCTCATACCTTCCCCTATATCGCTGTGCTTTCGGGCACCTCCCATAGCTTCGCCTACATCGCTGTTTTCGCGCACCTCTCATACCTTCCCCTATATAGATGTATTTTTGCGCACATCTCATACCTTTCCATATATTGATGTGTTTTCATGCACATCTCATAACGTCCCCTATATCGCTCTGTTTTTCCGCACCTCCCATACCATCCCCTATATCACTGTGCCTTCGTGCATCTCTCATGCATTCCCATATATCGCCCTGTTTTCGCGCACCTCCCATACCTTCCCCGATATCGCTGTGTTTTCGTGCTCCTCTCATACATTCCCCTATATTGCTGTGTTTTCACGCACCTCCCATAGATTCGCCTACATCGCTGTTTTCGCGCACATCCCATAGTTTCACCTTGATCGCTGTGTTATTGCTCACCTCTCATAGCTTACCCTATATCGCCGTGTTTTCGCGCATCTCGCAAGTCTTCACGTATATCGCTATGTTTTCGCTCCAATCATTACTTCCCCTATATCGCTGTGTTTTCTCGCACCTCTGATACATTCTCCTGTATTGCCATGTTTTCGCGCACCTCTTACAATTTCCCCTATATCGCCGTGTTCTCGCACACCTCTCATACCTTCCCCTGTATCACTGTTTTTTTGCGCGTGTCCCATAGCGTCCCCTATATCGCTGTGTTTTCTCACACCTCTGATACATTCCCCTGTATCGCCGTGGTTTCGCGCACATCCCATAGGTTCCACTATATTGCACTGTTTTTGCACACCTCTCATGTCTTCCCCTATATCACGGTTTATTCGCGCACCTCTCATAGCATCCCCTATACCGCTGTCCTTCGCGCACCTCTCATAACTTCCCCTATATCGCCCTGTTTTCACGAACCTCCCATACCTTCCCCAATATCGCTGTGTTTTCACGCACCACTCATAACTTCTCCTAATTCGCTGTATTTTTGCGCAGTTCTTATACCTTCCCCTATATTGCCGTGTTTTCATGCACATCTCATAACGTCCCCTATATCGCTGTGCCTTCGCGCACCTCTCATATCTTCCCCTATATCGCCCTGTTTTCGCGCACCTTCCCTACCTCCCTCTATATCGCTGTGTTTTCACGCACCTCTCATAATTTCTCCTATATCGCCATATTTTTGCACACCTCTCATGGCTTCCCCAATATCGCCGTGTTTTAATGCACATCTCTTAACGTCCCATATATCGATGTGTATTCGCGCACCTGCCATAGCATCCCCTATATCGCGGTGCCTTCGCGCACCTCTCAAACCTTCCCCTATGTCGCCCTGTTTTCGCACACCTCCCATACCGTCCCCTATATCGCTGTATTTTCGCACACCTCTCATGGCTTCCCCAATATCGCCGTGTTTTCGCGCACATCCCATACCTTCCACTATATTGCCCTGTTTTCGCGCACCTCTCATGGCTTCCACTACATCGCTGTGTTTTCTGGCACCTCTGATGCATTCCCCTGTAACGCCAAGTTTTCGCGCACCTCTCATACTTTCCCCTATATCGCCGTGTTTACACGCACCTCTCATACCTCCCCCTATATCGCCATGTTTTTATGCACATCTCATACCGTCTCCTATATCGCTGTGTTTTTGCGCACCTCCCATAGCATCCCCTATATCACTGTGTTTTCGTGCACCTGTCATACCTTCCCCTCTATCGCTGTGTTTTCACACACTTCTCATAAATTCTCCTGTATCGCTGTGTTTTCGTGTACCTTTCATACCTACCCTTGTATCGCTGTGTTTTCACACACTTCTCATAAATTCTCCTATATCACTGTGTTTTTGTGCACATCTCATACCTTCCCTAATATCGCTGAGTTTTCATGCACATCTCATCACGTCCCCTATATCGCTGTGTATTCGCCCTCCTCCCATAGCATCCCCTATATCGCTGTGCATTGCGCACCTCTCATACCTTCCCCTATATCGCCCTGTTTTCGTGCACATCCCATACCTTCCACTTTATTGCCCTGTTTTCGCGCACCTCTCATGTCTTCCACTACATCGCTGTGTTTTCTGGCACCTCTGATGCATTCCCCTGTAACGCCAAGTTTTCGCACACCTCTCATACTTTCCCCTATATCGCCGTGTTTACGCGCACCTCTCATACCTCCCCCAATATCGCCATGTTTTTATGCACATCTCATACCTTCCCCTATATCGCTGTGTTTTCGTGCACCTTTCATACCTTCCCCTATATCGCCGTGTTTTCGCACAGCTCTCATAACTTCTCCTATATCGTTGTGCTTTTTTGCACATCTCAACCCTTCCCTAATACCGTTGCGTTTTCATGCACATCTCATCACGTCCCCATATCGCTGTGTATTCACGCACATCCCATAGTATCCCCTATATCGCTGTGCCTTGCGCACCTCTCATAGCTTCCCCTATATCGCTGTGCCTTGCGCACCTCTCATAGCTTCCCCTATATCGCTGTCTTTTCGCGCACATCCCATAGATTCACCTTTATCGCTGTGTAATTGCTCACCTCTCATAGCTTCCCCTGTATTGCCGTGTTTTTACTCACCTCTCATAGCTTCCCCTATATCGCTGTGTTTTCGCGCACCTCTCATGTCTTCACCTATATCGTCCTGTTTTCGTGTACATCCCATAGTTTCCACTATATTGCCCTGTTTTCGCGCACCTCTCATGTATTCCACTACATCGCTGTGTTTTCTGGCACCTCTGATGCATTCCCCTGTAACGCCAAGTTTTCGCGCACCTCTCATACTTTCCCCTATTTCGCCGTGTTTTCCGGCAACTCTCATACCTCCCCATATATCGCCGTGTTTTTATGCACATCTCATACCGTCCACTATATTACTGTGATTTCGCGCACCTCCCATAGCATCCCCTATATCGCTGTGCCTTTGTGCACCTCTCATACCTTCCCCTATATCGCCCAGTTTTCGTGCACCTCCTATACCTTCCCTAGTATCGCTGCGTTTTCGTGCACCTCTCATACCTTCCCCTATTTCGCTGTGTTTTCATGCACATCTCATAACGTCCCCTATTTCGCTGTGGTTTCGTGCACATCCCATAACATTCCCTGTATCGCTGTGCCTTCACGCACCTCTCATACCTTCCCCTATATCGCCGTGTTTTCATGCACATCTCATAATGTCCACTATATCGCAGGGTTTTCACGCACCTCTCATAACTTCCCCTATATCGCCCTGTTTCCGTGCTCCTCTCATACCTTCCCCTATATCACTGTGTTTTCACGCACCTCTCATAACTTCCGCTATATCGCTGTTTTTTCGCACACCTCTCATGGTTTCCCATCTATCACCGTGTATTCATGCATATCTCAAACCATCCCATATATCGCTGTGCTTTCGCGCACCTCTCACACCTTCCCCTATATCGCTGTGTTTTTGTGCACCTCTCATACCTTCACTAATTTCGTTGCATTTTCATGCACATCTCATCACGTCCCCTATATCGCTGTGTATTCACGCAGCTCCCATAGCATCCCCTATATCGCTGTGCATTGCGCACCTCTCATACCTTCCCCAATATCGCAGTTTTAGCGCACATCCCATAACTTCCACTATATTGCCATGTTTTTGCGCACCTCTCATGTCTTCCCCTACATCGCTGTGTTTTCTCGCACCTCTGATGCATTCCTCTGTAACGCCAAGTTTTCGCACACGTCTCATACTTTCCCCTATATCGCTGTGTTTTCGCACAGCTCTCATAACTTCTAGTATATCGCTGTGTTTTTGTGCACCTCTCATACCTTCCCTAATACCGTTGCGTTTTCATGCACATCTCATCACGTCCCCACATCGCTGTGTATTCACGCACATCCCATAGTATCCCCTATATCGCTGTGCGTTGCGCACCTCTCATAGCTTCCCCTATATCGCTGTCTTTTCGCGCACATCCCATAGATTCACCTTTATCGCTGTGTAATTGTTCACCTCTCATAGCTTCCCCTGTATCGCCGTGTTTTTACTCACCTCTCATAGCTTCCCCTATAGCGCTGTGTTTTCTCGCACATCTGATACATTCTCCCGTATCGCCGTGTTTTCGCACACCTCTCATAATTTCCCCTATATCGCCGAATTCTCGCACACCTCTCATACCTTCCCCTATATCTTTGTGTTTTCGCGCACCTCCGATTCTTTCCCCTATATCGCTGTGTTTTCGTGCACCTGTCATACCTTCCCCTATATCGCTGTGTTTTCACACACTTCTCATAACTTCTCCAATATCGCTGTGTTTTCGTGCACCTTTCATACCTTCCCTTATATCGCTGTGCCGTCGTGCACCTCTCATACCTTCCCTTATATCGCCCAGTTTTCACGCACCTTCTATACATTCCCTTCTATCACTGTGTTTTCACACACTTCTCATAACTTCTCCTATATCGCTGTGTTTTTGTGCACCTCTCATACCTTCCCTAATAACACTGCGTTTTCATGCACATCTCATCACGTCCGCTATATCGCTGTGTATTCACGCACCTCCCATAGCATCCCCTATATCGCAGTGCCTTGCGCACCTCTCATAGCTTCCACTATATCTCTGTCTTTTCGCTCACATCCCATAGATTCACCTTTATCGCTGTGTTCTTGCTCACCTCTCATAGCTTCCCCTGTATCGCCGTGTTTTTGCTCACCTCTCATAACTTCCCCTATATCGCCGTGTTTTCGCGCACCTCTCATGTCTTCACATAGATCGCTATGTTTTCGCTCCTCCCAATACTTCCCCTATATCGCTGTGTTTTCTCGCACATCTGATACATTCTCCCGTATCGCTGTGTTTTCGCACACCTCTCATAATTTCCCTTATATCGCCGTGTTCTCGCACACCTCTCATACCTTACCCTATATCGCCCTGTTTTCGTGCATATCGCATAGCTTCCACTATATTGCCCTGTTTTCGCGCACCTCTCATGTCTTCCACTACATCGCTGTGCTTTCTGGCACCTCTGATGCATTCCCCTGTAACGCCAAGTTTCCGTGCACCTCTCATACTTTCCCCTATATCGCCGTGTTTACGCGCACCTCTCATACCTCCCCCAATATCGCCATGTTTTTATGCACATCTCATACCTTCCCCTATATCGCTGTGTTTTCGTGCACCTTTCATACCTTCCCCTATATCGCTGTGTTTTCGCACAGCTCTCATAACTTCTCCTATATCGTTGTGCTTTTGTGCACTTCTCAACCCTTCCCTAATACCGTTGCGTTTTCATGCACATCTCATCACGTCCCCATATCGCTGTGCATTCACGCACTTCCCATAGTATCCCCTATATCGCTGTGCCTTGCGCACCTCTCATAGCTTCCCCTATATCGCTGTGCCTTGCGCACCTCTCATAGCTTCCCCTGTATCGCTGTCTTTTCGCGCACATCCCATAGATTCACCTTTATCGCTGTGAAATTGCTCACCTCTCATAGCTTCCCCTGTATCGCCGTGTTTTTACTCACCTCTCATAGCTTCCCCAATATCGCTGTGTTTTCGCGCACCTCTCATGTCTTCACCTATATCGTCCTGTTTTCGTGTACATCCCATAGTTTCCACTATATTGCCCTGTTTTCGCGCACCTCTCATGTATTCCACTACATCGCTGTGTTTTCTGGCACCTCTGATGCATTCCCCTGTAACGCCAAGTTTTCGCGCACCTCTCATACTTTCCCCTATTTCGCCGTGTTTTCCGGCAACTCTCATACCTCCCCATATATCGCCGTGTTTTTATGCACATCTCATACCGTCCACTATATTACTGTGATTTCGCGCACCTCCCATAGCATCCCCTATATCGCTGTGCCTTTGTGCACCTCTCATACCTTCCCCTATATCGCCCAGTTTTCGTGCACCTCCTATACCTTCCCTAGTATCGCTGCGTTTTCGTGCACCTCTCATACCTTCCCCTATTTCGCTGTGTTTTCATGCACATCTCATAACGTCCCCTATTTCGCTGTGGTTTCGTGCACATCCCATAACATTCCCTGTATCGCTGTGCCTTCACGCACCTCTCATACCTTCCCCTATATCGCCGTGTTTTCATGCACATCTCATAATGTCCACTATATCGCAGGGTTTTCACGCACCTCTCATAACTTCCCCTATATCGCCCTGTTTCCGTGCTCCTCTCATACCTTCCCCTATATCACTGTGTTTTCACGCACCTCTCATAACTTCCGCTATATCGCTGTTTTTTCGCACACCTCTCATGGTTTCCCATCTATCACCGTGTATTCATGCATATCTCAAACCATCCCATATATCGCTGTGCTTTCGCGCACCTCTCACACCTTCCCCTATATCGCTGTGTTTTTGTGCACCTCTCATACCTTCACTAATTTCGTTGCATTTTCATGCACATCTCATCACGTCCCCTATATCGCTGTGTATTCACGCAGCTCCCATAGCATCCCCTATATCGCTGTGCATTGCGCACCTCTCATACCTTCCCCAATATCGCAGTTTTAGCGCACATCCCATAACTTCCACTATATTGCCATGTTTTTGCGCACCTCTCATGTCTTCCCCTACATCGCTGTGTTTTCTCGCACCTCTGATGCATTCCTCTGTAACGCCAAGTTTTCGCACACGTCTCATACTTTCCCCTATATCGCTGTGTTTTCGCACAGCTCTCATAACTTCTAGTATATCGCTGTGTTTTTGTGCACCTCTCATACCTTCCCTAATACCGTTGCGTTTTCATGCACATCTCATCACGTCCCCACATCGCTGTGTATTCACGCACATCCCATAGTATCCCCTATATCGCTGTGCGTTGCGCACCTCTCATAGCTTCCCCTATATCGCTGTCTTTTCGCGCACATCCCATAGATTCACCTTTATCGCTGTGTAATTGTTCACCTCTCATAGCTTCCCCTGTATCGCCGTGTTTTTACTCACCTCTCATAGCTTCCCCTATAGCGCTGTGTTTTCTCGCACATCTGATACATTCTCCCGTATCGCCGTGTTTTCGCACACCTCTCATAATTTCCCCTATATCGCCGAATTCTCGCACACCTCTCATACCTTCCCCTATATCTTTGTGTTTTCGCGCACCTCCGATTCTTTCCCCTATATCGCTGTGTTTTCGTGCACCTGTCATACCTTCCCCTATATCGCTGTGTTTTCACACACTTCTCATAACTTCTCCAATATCGCTGTGTTTTCGTGCACCTTTCATACCTTCCCTTATATCGCTGTGCCGTCGTGCACCTCTCATACCTTCCCTTATATCGCCCAGTTTTCACGCACCTTCTATACATTCCCTTCTATCACTGTGTTTTCACACACTTCTCATAACTTCTCCTATATCGCTGTGTTTTTGTGCACCTCTCATACCTTCCCTAATAACACTGCGTTTTCATGCACATCTCATCACGTCCGCTATATCGCTGTGTATTCACGCACCTCCCATAGCATCCCCTATATCGCAGTGCCTTGCGCACCTCTCATAGCTTCCACTATATCTCTGTCTTTTCGCTCACATCCCATAGATTCACCTTTATCGCTGTGTTCTTGCTCACCTCTCATAGCTTCCCCTGTATCGCCGTGTTTTTGCTCACCTCTCATAACTTCCCCTATATCGCCGTGTTTTCGCGCACCTCTCATGTCTTCACATAGATCGCTATGTTTTCGCTCCTCCCAATACTTCCCCTATATCGCTGTGTTTTCTCGCACATCTGATACATTCTCCCGTATCGCTGTGTTTTCGCACACCTCTCATAATTTCCCTTATATCGCCGTGTTCTCGCACACCTCTCATACCTTACCCTATATCGCCCTGTTTTCGTGCATATCGCATAGCTTCCACTATATTGCCCTGTTTTCGCGCACCTCTCATGTCTTCCACTACATCGCTGTGCTTTCTGGCACCTCTGATGCATTCCCCTGTAACGCCAAGTTTCCGTGCACCTCTCATACTTTCCCCTATATCGCCGTGTTTACGCGCACCTCTCATACCTCCCCCAATATCGCCATGTTTTTATGCACATCTCATACCTTCCCCTATATCGCTGTGTTTTCGTGCACCTTTCATACCTTCCCCTATATCGCTGTGTTTTCGCACAGCTCTCATAACTTCTCCTATATCGTTGTGCTTTTGTGCACTTCTCAACCCTTCCCTAATACCGTTGCGTTTTCATGCACATCTCATCACGTCCCCATATCGCTGTGCATTCACGCACTTCCCATAGTATCCCCTATATCGCTGTGCCTTGCGCACCTCTCATAGCTTCCCCTATATCGCTGTGCCTTGCGCACCTCTCATAGCTTCCCCTGTATCGCTGTCTTTTCGCGCACATCCCATAGATTCACCTTTATCGCTGTGAAATTGCTCACCTCTCATAGCTTCCCCTGTATCGCCGTGTTTTTACTCACCTCTCATAGCTTCCCCAATATCGCTGTGTTTTCGCGCACCTCTCATGTCTTCACCTATATCGTCCTGTTTTCGTGTACATCCCATAGTTTCCACTATATTGCCCTGTTTTCGCGCACCTCTCATGTATTCCACTACATCGCTGTGTTTTCTGGCACCTCTGATGCATTCCCCTGTAACGCTAAGTTTTCCGTACCTCTCATACTTTCCCCTATTTCGCCGTGTTTTCGGGCAACTCTCATACCTCCCCATATATCGCTGTGTTTTTATGCACATCTCATACCGTCCACTATATTACTGTGATTTCGCGCACCTCCCATAGCATCCCCTATATCGCTGTGCCTTCGTGCACCTCTCATACCTTCCCCTATATCGCCCAGTTTTCGTGCACCTCCTATACCTTCCCTAGTATCGCTGCGTTTTCGTGCACCTCTCATACCTTCCCCTATTTCGCTGTGTTTTCATGCACATCTCATAACGTCCCCTATTTCGCTGTGGTTTCGTGCACCTCCCATAACATTCCCTGTATCGCTGTGCCTTCACGCACCTCTCATACCTTCCCCTATATCGCCGTGTTTTCATGCACATCTCATAATGTCCACTATATCGCAGGGTTTTCACGCACCTCTCATAACTTCCCCTATATCGCCCTGTTTCCGTGCTCCTCTCATACCTTCCCCTATATCACTGTGTTTTCACGCACCTCTCATAACTTCCGCTATATCGTTGTTTTTTCGCACACCTCTCATGGTTTCCCATCTATCACCGTGTATTCATGCATATCTCAAACCATCCCATATATCGCTGTGCTTTCGCGCACCTCTCACACCTTCCCCTATATCGCTGTGTTTTCGTGCACCTCTCATACCTTCACTAATTTCGTTGCATTTTCATGCACATCTCATCACATCCCCTATATCGCTGTGTATTCACGCAGCTCCCATAGCATCCCCTATATCGCTGTGCATTGCGCACCTCTCATACCTTCCCCAATATCGCAGTTTTAGCGCACATCCCATAACTTCCACTATATTGCCATGTTTTTGCGCACCTCTCATGTCTTCCCCTACATCGCTGTGTTTTCTCGCACCTCTGATGCATTCCTCTGTAACGCCAAGTTTTTGCACACGTCTCATACTTTCCCCTATATCGCTGTGTTTTCGCACAGCTCTCATACCTTCTCCTATATCACTGTGTTTTTGTGCACCTCTCATACCTTCCCTAATATCGCTGTGTTTTCACGCACATCTCATCACGGCCCCTATATCGCTGTGTATTCGCGCTGCTCCCATAGCATCCCCTATATCGCTGTGCCTTGCGCACCTCTCATACCTTCCCCTATATCGCCCTGTTTTCGCGCACATCCCATACCTTCCACTTTATTGCCCTGTTTTCACGCACCTCTCATGTCTTTCGCGCACATCCCATAGATTCACCTCTATCGCTGTCTTATTTCTCACCTCTCATAGCTTCCCCTATATTGCCGTGTTTTTGCTCACTTCTCATGTCTTCACCTAAATCGCTATGTTTTCGCTCGTCTCAATAATTCCCCTATATCGCTGTGTTTTCTCGCACAATTGATACATTCTCCCGTATCGCCGTGTTTTTGCACACCTCTCATAATTTCTCCAAAGTTCTCGCACGCGTCTCATAGCTTCTCCTATATCACTGTGTTTTCGCGCACGTCCTATAACGTCCCCTATATTGCAGTGATTTCACGCACCTCTCATACCTTCCCCTATATCGCCCTGTTTTCGCGCACATCCCATACCTTCCACTATATTGCCCTGTTTTCGCACACCTCTCATGGCTTCCACTACATCGCTGTGTTTTCTGGCACCTCTGATGCATTCCCCTGTAACGCCAAGTTTTCGCGCACCTCTCATACTTTCCCCTATATCGCCGTGTTTACGCGCACCTCTCATACCTCCCCCTATATCACCATGTTTCTATGCACATCTCATACCGTCTCCTATATCGCTGTGTTTTTGCGCACCTCCCATAGCATCCCCTATATCACTGTGTTTTCGTGCAGCTGTCATACCTTCCCCTCTATCGCTGTGTTTTCACACACTTCTCATAACTTCTCCTATATCGCTGTGTTTTCGTGTACCTTTCATACCTACCCTTATATCGCTGTGTTTTCACACACCTCTCATAACTTCTCCTATATCACTGTGTTTTTGTGCACATCTCATACCTTCCCTCATATCGCTGAGTTTTCATGCACATCTCATCACGTCCCCTATATCGCTGTGTATTTGCCCTCCTCCCATAGCATCCCCTATATCGCTGTGCATTGCGCACCTCTCATACCTTCCCCTATATCGCCCTGTTTTCGCGCACATCCCATACCTTCCACTTTATTGCCCTGTTTTCGCGCACCTCTCATGTCTTCCACTACATTGCTGTGTTTTCTGGCACCTCTGATGCATTCCCCTGTAACGCCAAGTTTTCGCGCACATCTCATACTTTCCCCTATATCGCCGTGTTTACGCGCACCTCTCATACCTCCCCCAATATCGCCATGTTTTTATGCACATCTCATACCATCACCTATATCGCTGTGTTTTCGCGCACCTCCCATAGCATCCCCTATATCGCTGTGCCGTCGTGCACCTCTCATACCTTCCCTTATATCGCCCAGTTTTGACGCACCTCCTATACATTCCCTTCTATCACTGTGTTTTCACACACTTCTCATAACTTCTCCTATATCGCTGTGTTTTTGTGCACCTCTCATACCTTCCCTAATAACACTGCGTTTTCATGCACATCTCATCACGTCCGCTATATCGCTGTGTATTCACGCACCTCCCATAGCATCCCCTATATCGCAGTGCCTTGCGCACCTCTCATAGCTTCCACTATATCTCTGTCTTTTCGCTCACATCCCATAGATTCACCTTTATCGCTGTGTTCTTGCTCACCTCTCATAGCTTCCCCTGTATCGCCGTGTTTTTGCTCACCTCTCATAACTTCCCCTATATCGCCGTGTTTTCGCGCACCTCTCATGTCTTCACATAGATCGCTATGTTTTCGCTCCTCCCAATACTTCCCCTATATCGCTGTGTTTTCTCGCACATCTGATACATTCTCTCGTATCGCTGTGTTTTCGCACACCTCTCATAATTTCCCCTATATCGCCGTGTTCTCGCACACTTCTCATACCTTACCCTATATCGCCCTGTTTTCGTGCACATCGCATAGCTTCCACTATATTGCCCTGTTTTCGCGCACCTCTCATGTATTCCACTACATCGCTGTGTTTTCTGGCACCTCTGATGCATTCCCCTGTAACGCCAAGTTTTCGCACACCTCTCATACTTTCCCCTATCTCGCCGTGTTCTCGCACATCTGTCATACCTTCCCCTATATCACTGTGTTTTCGCGCACGTCCCATGGCGCCCTCTATATCGCTGTGCTTTAACGCACCTCTCATACCTTCCCCTACATCGCCCTGTTTTAGCGCACATCCCATAGCTTCCACTATATAGACCTGTTTTTGCACACCTCTCATGTCTTCACCTAAATCGCTGTGTTTTCTCGCACATCTGATGCATTCCCCTGTAACGCCAAGTTTTCTCGCACCTCTCATACTTTCCCCTATATCACCGTGTTTTCGCGCAAATCTCATAGCTTCCCGTATATCGCCGTGTTTTCATATACATCTCATAAAGTCCTCTATATTGCTGGGTTTTCACGCACCTCTCATAACTTCCCCTATATCGCTGTGTTTTCGCACACCTCTCATGGTTTCCCGACTATCGCCGTGTATTCATGCACATCTCATACTGTCCCCTATATCGCTGTGCCTTGCGCACCTCTCATACCTTCCCCTATATAGCTGTCCTTTCGCGCACATCCCGTGGATTCACCTTTATCGCTGTGTTATTGCTCACCTCTCATAGCTTCCCCTGTATCACCGGGTTTTAGCTCACCTCTCATAGCTTCCCCTATATCGCCGTATTCTTATGCACATCTCATAACGTCCCCTATATCGCTGTGTATTCGCGCACCTCCCATAGCATCCCCTATATCGCTGTGCCTTCACGCACCTCTCATACCTTCCCCTATATCGCCCTGTTTTCGCGCACCTCCCATTCCTTCACCTATATCGTTGTTTTCGTGCACCTCTCATACCTTCCCCTATATCGCTGTGTTTTCACACACCTCTCATAACTTCTCCTACATCGCTGTGTTTTTGTGCACCTCTCATACCTTCCCTAATATCGCTGCGTTTTCATGCACATCTCATCACGTCCCCTATATCGCTATGTATTCACGCACCTCCCATAGCATCCGCTATATCGCTGTGCCTTGCGCACCACTCATACCTTTCCTTATATCGATGTCTTTTCGCGCACATCCCATAGATTCACCTTTATCGCTGTGTTATTGCTCACCTCTCATATCTTCCCCTATATCGCCGTGTTTTTGCTCACCTCTCATAGCTTCCCCTATATCACCGTGTTTTCGCACACCTCTCCTGTCTTCCACTATATCACTGTGTTTTCGCGCACCTTCCATAGCATCCCCTATATAGCTGTGCCTTCACATACCTCTCATAACTTCATCTATATCACCCAGTTTCGAGCACCTTCCATACCTTCCCCTATATCGCTGTGTTTTCGTGCACCTCTCATACCTCCCCCATATCGCTGTGCCTTGCACACCTCTCATACCTTCCCCTATATCGCTGTCTTTTCGCGCACATCACATAGATTCACCTTTATCGCTGTGTTATTGCTCACCTCTCATAGCTTCCCCTGTATCGCCGTGTTTTTGCTCACCTCTCATAACTTCCCCTATATCGCCGTGTTTTCGCGCACCTCTCATGTCTTCACCTAGATCGCTATGTTTTCGCTCCTCCCAATACTTCCCCTATATCGCTGTGTTTTCTCGCACCTCTGATACATTCTCCTGTATTGCCATGTTTTCGCCCAGCTCTTACAATTTCCCCTATATCGCCGTGTTCACGCACACCTCTCATACCTTCCCCTATATCACTGATTTTTTGCACACCTCTCATAGCTTCCCCTGTATCGCCGTGTTTTTGCGCGCCTCTCATAACTTCCCCCATATCGCCGTGTTGTTATGCGCATCTCATAACGTCCCCTATATCGCAGTGTATTCGCGCACCTCCCATAGCATCCCCTATATCGCTGTGCCTTCGCGCACCTCCCATAGCATCCCCTATATCGCTGTGCCTTCGTGCACCTCTCATACCTTCCCCTATATCACCCTGTTTTCGCGCACCTCCTATACCTTCCCTTATATCGCTGCGTGTTCATGCACCTCTCATAACTTCCCCATATTGCCCTGTTTTCGCGCACCTCCTATACTTTCCCTTAAATCGCTGCGTTTTCGTGTACCTCTCATACCTACCCCTATATCGTTGTTTTTTCACGCACCTCTCATAGCTTCTCCTATATTTCTGTATTTTTGCGCACCTCTCATAACTTCCCCTATATCGCCGTGATTTTATGCACATCTCATAATGTCCCCTATATCGCTGTGTATTCGTGCGCCTCCCATACCTTCCCCTATATCGCTGTGTTCTCGCACAGCTCTCATAACTTCTAGTATATCGCTGTGCTTTTGTGCACCTCTCATACCTTCCCTAATACCGTTGCGTTTTCATGCACATCTCATCACGTCCCCATATCGCTGTGTATTCACCCACATCCCATAGTATCCCCCATATCGCTGTGCCTTGCACACCTCTCATACCTTCCCCTATATCGCTGTCTTTTCGCACACATCACATAGATTCACCTTTATCGCTGTGTTATTGCTCACCTCTCATAGCTTCCCCTGTATCGCCGTGTTTTTGCGCGCCTCTCATAACTTCCCCCATATCGCCGTGTTGTTATGCGCATCTCATAACGTCCCCTATATCGCAGTGTATTCGCGCACCTCCCATAGCATCCCCTATATCGCTGTGCCTTCGCGCACCTCCCATAGCATCCCCTATATCGCTGTGCCTTCGTGCACCTCTCATACCTTCCCCTATATCACCCTGTTTTCGCGCACCTCCTATACCTTCCCTTATATCGCTGCGTGTTCATGCACCTCTCATAACTTCCCCATATTGCCCTGTTTTCGCGCACCTCCTATACCTTCCCTTAAATCGCTGCGTTTTCGTGTACCTCTCATACCTACCCCTATATCGTTGTTTTTTCACGCACCTCTCATAACTTCTCCTATATTTCTGTA
Organism: Mobula birostris; assembly: GCF_030028105.1. Classification (NCBI taxonomy): domain Eukaryota; kingdom Metazoa; phylum Chordata; class Chondrichthyes; order Myliobatiformes; family Myliobatidae; genus Mobula; species Mobula birostris. The sequence continues at coordinate 183,799 of NW_027278274.1, forward strand.
TTTTTGCGCACCTCTCATAACTTCCCCTATATCGCCGTGATTTTATGCACATCTCATAATGTCCCCTATATCGCTGTGTATTCGTGCGCCTCCCATACCTTCCCCTATATCGCTGTGTTTTCGCACAGCTCTCATAACTTCCCCTATAGCGCTGTGTTTTCTCGCACCTCTGATACATTCTCCCTCATCGCCGTGTTTTCGCACACCTCTCATAATTTCGCCTATATCGCCGAATTCTCGCACACCTCTCATACCTTCCCCTATATATTTGTGTTTTTGCGCACGTCCCATTGCATCCCCTATATCGCTGTGTTTTTGTGCACCTCTCATACCTTCCCCTATATCGTCCTGTTTTCGTGCACATCAAATAGCTTCCACTATATCGCCCTTTTTTCGCGCACCTCCCATACTTTCCCGATATCGCTGTGTTTTCGTACTCCTCTCATACCTTCCCCTAAATCGCCGTGTTTTTATGCACATCTCATAACGTCCCCTATATCGCTGTGTTTTCTCGCACCTCTGATGGCTTCCCCGATATCGCCGTGTATTCATGCACATCTCATACCGTACCCTATATCGCTGTGTTTTCGCACACCTCTCATACCTTCCCCTATATCGCTGTGTTTTCTCGCACCTCTGATACATTCTCCTGTATTGCCATGTTTTCGCGCACCTCTTACAATTTCCCCTATATCGCCGTGTTCTCACACACCTCTCATACCTTCCCCTATATCACTGTTTATTTGCGCATGTCCCATAGCGTCCCTTATATCGCTGTGTTTTCTCACACCTCTGATACATTCCCCTGTATCGCCGTGGTTTCGCGCACATCCCATAGGTTCCACTATATTGCCCTGTTTTTGCGCACCTCTCATGTCTTCCCCTATATCACGGTGTTTTCGCGCACCTCTCATTGCATCCCCTGTATTGCTGTGCCTTCGCGCACGTCTCATAACTTCCCCTATATCACCCTGTTTTCGCGCACCTCCGATACTTTCCCCAATATCGCTGTGTTTTCGTCCACCTCTCCTACCTTCCACTATATCGCTGTGTTTCCACGCACCTCTCATAATTTCTCCTATATCGCTGTATTTTTGCGCACCACTCATGGCTTCCCCAATATCGCCGTGTTTTCATGCACATCTCTTAACGTCCCATATATCGCTGTGTATTCGCGCACCTGCCATAGCATTCCCTATATCTCTGTGACTTCGCGCACCACTCAAACCTTCCCCTATGTTGCCTTGTCTTCACACACCTCCCATAGCGTCGCCTATACCGCTGTATTTTTGCGCACCTCTCATGGCTTCCCCAATATCGCCGTGTTTTCATGCACATCTCATAACGTCCCCTATATCTCTGTGTATTCACACAACTCCCATGGCATCCCTTATATCGCTGTGCCTTCGCACACCTCTCATACCTTCCCCTATATCGCCGTGTTTTCATGCACATCTCATAACGTCCCCTATATCGCTGGGTTTTCACGCACCTCTCATAACTTCCCCTATATCGCCCTGCTTTCGAGCACCTCCCATACCTTGCCCTATATCGCTGTGTTTTCGTGTACCTCTCATACCTCCCCCTATATCGCTGTGTTTTCTAGCACATCTCATACATTCTCCCGTATTGCCGTGTTTTCGCACACCTCTCATAATTTCCCCTATATCGACGTGTTCTCGCACACCTCTCATACCTTCCCCTATATCACTGTGTTTTCGCGCACGTCCCATAGCGTCCCCTATATCGCTGTGCTTTCGCGCACCTCTGAGGCATTCGCCTGTAATGCCAAGTTTTCGCGCACCTCTCATACTTTCCCCTATATCGCCGTGCTTTCGCGCACCTCTCATAGCTTCCCAAATATGGCCGTGTTTTCATGCACATCTCATACCGTCCCCTATATCACTGTGTTTTTCCGCACCTCCCATAGCAGCCCCTATATCGCTGTGCCTTCGTGCACTTCTCATACCTTCCCCTATATCACTGTGTTTTCACGCACCTCTCATAACTTCCCCTATATCGCTGTGTTTTCGCACACCTCTCATTGTTTCCCGTCTATCGCCGTGTATTCATGCACATCTCATACCGTCCCGTATATCACTGTGCTTTCGCGCACCTCTCATACCTTCCCCTATATCGCTTTGTTTTTGTGCACCTCTCATACCATCACTAATATCGTTGCAATTTCATGTACATCTCATCACGTCCCCTATATCGCTGTGCATTCACGCACCGCCCATAGTATCCCCTATATCGCTGTGCCTTCGCGCACCTCTCATACCTTCCCCTATATCGCCCTGTTTTCGTACATCTCCCATTCCTTCCCCTATATCGCTGTGTTTTCGTGCACCTTTCATACCTTCCCTATATCACTGTGTTTTCACACACCTTTCATAACTTCTCCTATATCGCTGTGTTTTTGTGCACCTCTCATACCTTCCCTAATATCGCTGCATTTTCATGCACATCTCATCACGTCCCCTATATCACTGTGTATTCACGCACCTCCCGTAGCATCCCCTATATCGCTGTGCCTTCGCGCACTTCTCATACCTTCCCCAATATCGCCCTGTTTTCGCGCACCTCCCATACCTTCCCCTATATCGCTGTGTTTTTGTGCACCTCTCATACCTTCCCGTATATCGACCCGTTTTCGCGCAACTCCTATACCTTCCCTTATATCGCTGCGTTTTCGTGCACTTCTCATACCTTCCCGTATATTGCCCAGTTTTCGCGCATCTCCTATACCTTCCCTTATATCGATGCATTTTCGTGCTCCTCTCATACCTTCCCCTATATCGCTGTGTTTTCATGCACATCTCATAACGTCCCCTATTTCGCTGTGTATTCGTGCACCTCCCATAACATTCCCTATATCCCTCTGCCTTCACGCACCTCTCATACCTTCCCCTATATCACCGTGTTTTCATGCACATCTCATAACGTCCCCTATATTGCTGGGTTTTCACACACCTCTCATAACTTCCCCTATATCGCCCTGTTTTCGCACACCTCTCATACCTTCCCCTATATCGCCATGTTTTTATGCACATCTCATAACTTCTCCTATATCGCTGTGTTTTTGTGCACCTCTCATACCTTCCCTAATATCGCTGCGTTTTCATGCACATCGCATCACGTCCCCTATATCGCTGCATATTCACGCAGCTCCCATAGCATCCCCTATATCGCTGTGCATTGCGCACCTCTCATATCCTATATCGCTGTCTTTTCGCACACATCCCATAGATTCACCTTTATCACTGTGTTATTGCTCACCTCTCATAGCTTCCCCTGTATCGCCGTGTTTTTGCTCACCTCTCATAGCTTCCCCTATATCGCCGTGTTTTCGTGCACCTCTCATGTCTTCACCGAGATCGCTATGTTTTCGCTCCTCTCATTACTTCCCCTATATCGCTGTGTTTTCTAACACATCTCATACATTCTCCCGTATCGCTGTATTTTCGCGCACCTCTCATAATTTCCCCTATCTCGCCGTGTTTTCGCACATCTCTCATACTTTCCCCTATATCACTGTTGTGTTTTTGCGCACGTCCCATAGCATCCCCTATATCGCTGTGCTTTCGCGCACCTCTCCTACCTTCCCCAATATCGCCCTGTTTTCGTGCACATCCCATAGCTTCCACTATATTGCCCTGTTTTCGCGCACCTCTCATGTATTCCACTACATCGCTGTGTTTTCTCGCACCTCTGAGGCATTCGCCTGTAATGCCAAGTTTTCGCGCACCTCTCATACTTTCCCCTATATCGCCGTGCTTTCGCGCACCTCTCATAGCTTCCCAAATATGGCCGTGTTTTCATGCACATCTCATACCGTCCCCTATATCACTGTGTTTTTGCGCACCTCCCATAGCAGCCCCTATATCGCTGTGCCTTCGTGCACTTCTCATACCTTCCCCTATATCACTGTGTTTTCACGCACCTCTCATAACTTCCCCTATATCGCTGTGTTTTCGCACACCTCTCATTGTTTCCCGTCTATCGCCGTGTATTCATGCACATCTCATACCGTCCCGTATATCGCTGTGCTTTCGCGCACCTCTCATACCTTCCCCTATATCGCTTTGTTTTTGTGCACCTCTCATACCATCACTAATATCGTTGCAATTTCATGTACATCTCATCACGTCCCCTATATCGCTGTGCATTCACGCACCGCCCATAGTATCCCCTATATCGCTGTGCCTTCGCGCACCTCTCATACCTTCCCCTATATCGCCCTGTTTTCGTACATCTCCCATTCCTTCCCCTATATCGCTGTGTTTTCGTGCACCTTTCATACCTTCCCCTATATCACTGTGTTTTCACACACCTTTCATAACTTCTCCTATATCGCTGTGTTTTTGTGCACCTCTCATACCTTCCCTAATATCGCTGCATTTTCATGCACATCTCATCACGTCCCCTATATCGCTGTGTATTCACGCACCTCCCGTAGCATCCCCTATATCGCTGTGCCTTCGCGCACTTCTCATACATTCCCCAATATCGCCCTGTTTTCGCGCACCTCCCATACCTTCCCCTATATCGCTGTGTTTTTGTGCACCTCTCATACCTTCCCGTATATCGACCCGTTTTCGCGCAACTCCTATACCTTCCCTTATATCGCTGCGTTTTCGTGCACTTCTCATACCTTCCCGTATATTGCCCAGTTTTCGCGCATCTCCTATACCTTCCCTTATATCGATGCATTTTCGTGCTCCTCTCATACCTTCCCCTATATCGCTGTGTTTTCATGCACATCTCATAACGTCCCCTATTTCGCTGTGTATTCGTGCACCTCCCATAACATTCCCTATATCCCTCTGCCTTCACGCACCTCTCATACCTTCCCCTATATCACCGTGTTTTCATGCACATCTCATAACGTCCCCTATATTGCTGGGTTTTCACTCACCTCTCATAGCTTCCCCTGTATCGCCCTGTTTTCGCACACCTCTCATACCTTCCCCTATATCGCCATGTTTTTATGCACATCTCATAACTTCTCCTATATCGCTATGTTTTTGTGCACCTCTCATACCTTCCCTAATATCGCTGCGTTTTCATGCACATCGCATCACGTCCCCTATATCGCTGCGTATTCACGCAGCTCCCGTAGCATCCCCTATATCGCTGTGCATTGCGCACCTCTCATATCCTATATCGCTGTCTTTTCGCACACATCCCATAGATTCACCTTTATCACTGTGTCATTGCTCACCTCTCATAGCTTCCCCTGTATCGCCGTGTTTTTGCTCACCTCTCATAGCTTCCCCTATATCGCCGTGTTTTCGTGCACCTCTCATGTCTTCACCGAGATCGCTATGTTTTCGCTCCTCTCATTACTTCCCCTATATCGCTGTGTTTTCTAACACATCTCATACATTCTCCCGTATCGCTGTATTTTCGCGCACCTCTCATAATTTCCCCTATCTCGCCGTGTTCTCGCACATCTCTCATACTTTCCCCTATATCACTGTTGTGTTTTTGCGCACGTCCCATATCGTCCCCTATATCGCTGTGCTTTCGCGCACCTCTCCTACCTTCCCCAATATCGCCCTGTTTTCGTGCACATCCCATAGCTTCCACTATATTGCCCTGTTTTCGCGCACCTCTCATGTATTCCACTACATCGCTGTGTTTTCTCGCACCTCTGAGGCATTCGCCTGTAATGCCAAGTTTTCGCGCACCTCTCATACTTTCCCCTATATCGCCGTGCTTTCGCGCACCTCTCATAGCTTCCCAAATATGGCCGTGTTTTCATACACATCTCATACCGTCCCCTATATCACTGTGTTTTTGCGCACCTCCCATAGCAGCCCCTATATCGCTGTGCCTTCGTGCACTTCTCATACCTTCCCCTATATCACTGTGTTTTCACGCACCTCTCATAACTTCCCCTATAGCGCTGTGTTTTCGCACACCTCTCATTGTTTCCCGTCTATCGCCGTGTATTCATGCACATCTCATACCGTCCCGTATATCGCTGTGCTTTCGCGCACCTCTCATACCTTCCCCTATATCGCTTTGTTTTTGTGCACCTCTCATACCATCACTAATATCGTTGCATTTTCATGTACATCTCATCACGTCCCCTATATCGCTGTGCATTCACGCACCGCCCATAGTATCCCCTATATCGCTGTGCCTTCGCGCACTTCTCATACCTTCCCCAATATCGCCCTGTTTTCGCGCACCTCCCATACCTTCCCCTATATCGCTGTGTTTTTGTGCACCTCTCATACCTTCCCGTATATCGACCCGTTTTCGCGCAACTCCTATACCTTCCCTTATATCGCTGCGTTTTCGTGCACTTCTCATACCTTCCCGTATATTGCCCAGTTTTCGCGCATCTCCTATACCTTCCCTTATATCGATGCATTTTCGTGCTCCTCTCATACCTTCCCCTATATCGCTGTGTTTTCATGCACATCTCATAACGTCCCCTATTTCGCTGTGTATTCGTGCACCTCCCATAACATTCCCTATATCCCTCTGCCTTCACGCACCTCTCATACCTTCCCCTATATCACCGTGTTTTCATGCACATCTCATAACGTCCCCTATATTGCTGGGTTTTCACACACCTCTCATAACTTCCCCTATATCGCCCTGTTTTCGCACACCTCTCATACCTTCCCCTATATCGCCATGTTTTTATGCACATCTCATAACTTCTCCTATATCGCTGTGTTTTTGTGCACCTCTCATACCTTCCCTAATATTGCTGCATTTTCATGCACATCGCATCACGTCCCCTATATCACTGCGTATTCACGCAGCTCCCATAGCATCCCCTATATCGCTGTGCATTGCGCACCTCTCATATCCTATATCGCTGTCTTTTCGCACACATCCCATAGATTCACCTTTATCACTGTGTTATTGCTCACCTCTCATAGCTTCCCCTGTATCGCCGTGTTTTTGCTCACCTCTCATAGCTTCCCCTATATCGCCGTATTTTCGTGCACCTCTCATGTCTTCACCGAGATCGCTATGTTTTCGCTCCTCTCATTACTTCCCCTATATCGCTGTGTTTTCTAACACATCTCATACATTCTCCCGTATCGCTGTATTTTCGCGCACCTCTCATAATTTCCCCTATCTCGCCGTGTTCTCGCACATCTCTCATACTTTCCCCTATATCACTGTTGTGTTTTTGCGCACGTCCCATAGCGTCCCCTATATCGCTGTGCTTTCGCGCACCTCTCCTACCTTCCCCAATATCGCCCTGTTTTCGTGCACATCCCATAGCTTCCACTATATTGCCCTGTTTTCGCGCACCTCTCATGTATTCCACTACATCGCTGTGTTTTCTCGCACCTCTGAGGCATTCGCCTGTAATGCCAAGTTTTCGCGCACCTCTCATACTTTCCCCTATATCGCCGTACTTTCGCGCACCTCTCATAGCTTCCCAAATATGGCCGTGTTTTCATACACATCTCATACCGTCCCCTATATCACTGTGTTTTTGCGCACCTCCCATAGCAGCCCCTATATCGCTGTGCCTTCGTGCACTTCTCATACCTTCCCCTATATCACTGTGTTTTCACGCACCTCTCATAACTTCCCCTATATCGCTGTGTTTTCGCACACCTCTCATTGTTTCCCGTCTATCGCCGTGTATTCATGCACATCTCATACCGTCCCGTATATCGCTGTGCTTTCGCGCACCTCTCATACCTTCCCCTATATCGCTTTGTTTTTGTGCACCTCTCATACCATCACTAATATCGTTGCATTTTCATGTACATCTCATCACGTCCCCTATATCGCTGTGCATTCACGCACCGCCCGTAGCATCCCCTATATCGCTGTGCCTTCGCGCACTTCTCATACCTTCCCCAATATCGCCCTGTTTTCGCGCACCTCCCATACCTTCCCCTATATCGCTGTGTTTTTGTGCACCTCTCATACCTTCCCGTATATCGACCCGTTTTCGCGCAACTCCTATACCTTCCCTTATATCGCTGCGTTTTCGTGCACTTCTCATACCTTCCCGTATATTGCCCAGTTTTCGCGCATCTCCTATACCTTCCCTTATATCGATGCATTTTCGTGCTCCTCTCATACCTTCCCCTATATCGCTGTGTTTTCATGCACATCTCATAACGTCCCCTATTTCGCTGTGTATTCGTGCACCTCCCATAACATTCCCTATATCCCTCTGCCTTCACGCACCTCTCATACCTTCCCCTATATCACCGTGTTTTCATGCACATCTCATAACGTCCCCTATATTGCTGGGTTTTCACACACCTCTCATAACTTCCCCTATATCGCCCTGTTTTCGCACACCTCTCATACCTTCCCCTATATCGCCATGTTTTTATGCACATCTCATAACTTCTCCTATATCGCTGTGTTTTTGTGCACCTCTCATACCTTCCCTAATATTGCTGCGTTTTCATGCACATCGCATCACGTCCCCTATATCACTGCGTATTCACGCAGCTCCCATAGCATCCCCTATATCGCTGTGCATTGCGCACCTCTCATATCCTATATCGCTGTCTTTTCGCACACATCCCATAGATTCACCTTTATCACTGTGTTATTGCTCACCTCTCATAGCTTCCCCTGTATCGCCGTGTTTTTGCTCACCTCTCATAGCTTCCCCTATATCGCCGTATTTTCGTGCACCTCTCATGTCTTCACCGAGATCGCTATGTTTTCGCTCCTCTCATTACTTCCCCTATATCGCTGTGTTTTCTAACACATCTCATACATTCTCCCGTATCGCTGTATTTTCGCGCACCTCTCATAATTTCCCCTATCTCGCCGTGTTCTCGCACATCTCTCATACTTTCCCCTATATCACTGTTGTGTTTTTGCGCACGTCCCATAGCGTCCCCTATATCGCTGTGCTTTCGCGCACCTCTCCTACCTTCCCCAATATCGCCCTGTTTTCGTGCACATCCCATAGCTTCCACTATATTGCCCTGTTTTCGCGCACCTCTCATGTATTCCACTACATCGCTGTGTTTTCTCGCACCTCTGAGGCATTCGCCTGTAATGCCAAGTTTTCGCGCACCTCTCATACTTTCCCCTATATCGCCGTGCTTTCGCGCACCTCTCATAGCTTCCCAAATATGGCCGTGTTTTCATACACATCTCATACCGTCCCCTATATCACTGTGTTTTTGCGCACCTCCCATAGCAGCCCCTATATCGCTGTGCCTTCGTGCACTTCTCATACCTTCCCCTATATCACTGTGTTTTCACGCACCTCTCATAACTTCCCCTATATCGCTGTGTTTTCGCACACCTCTCATTGTTTCCCGTCTATCGCCGTGTATTCATGCACATCTCATACCGTCCCGTATATCGCTGTGCTTTCGCGCACCTCTCATACCTTCCCCTATATCGCTTTGTTTTTGTGCACCTCTCATACCATCACTAATATCGTTGCATTTTCATGTACATCTCATCACGTCCCCTATATCGCTGTGCATTCACGCACCGCCCGTAGCATCCCCTATATCGCTGTGCCTTCGCGCACTTCTCATACCTTCCCCAATATCGCCCTGTTTTCGCGCACCTCCCATACCTTCCCCTATATCGTTGTGTTTTTGTGCACCTCTCATACCTTCCCGTATATCGACCCGTTTTCGCGCAACTCCTATACCTTCCCTTATATCGCTGCGTTTTCGTGCACTTCTCATACCTTCCCGTATATTGCCCAGTTTTCGCGCATCTCCTATACCTTCCCTTATATCGATGCATTTTCGTGCTCCTCTCATACCTTCCCCTATATCGCTGTGTTTTCATGCACATCTCATAACGTCCCCTATATCACCGTGTTTTCATGCACATTTCATAACGTCCCCTATATTGCTGGGTTTTCACACACCTCCCATACCTTCCCCTATATCGCTGTGTTTTTGTGCACCCCTCATACCTTCCCGTATATCGACCCGTTTTCGCGCAACTCCTATACCTTCCCTGATATCGCTGCGTTTTCGTGCACTTCTCATACCTTCCCGTATATTGCCCAGTTTTCGCGCATCTCCTATACCTTCCCTTATATCGATGCATTTTCGTGCTCCTCTCATACCCTCCCCTATATCGCTGTGTTTTCATGCACATCTCATAACGTCCCCTATTTCGCTGTGTATTCGTGCACCTCCCATAACATTCCCTATATCCCTCTGCCTTCACGCACCTCTCATACCTTCCCCTATATCACCGTGTTTTCATGCACATCTCATAACGTCCCCTATATTGCTGGGTTTTCACTCACCTCTCATAGCTTCCCCTGTATCGCCGCGTTTTTACTCACCTCTCATAGCTTCCCCTATATCGCTGTGTTTTCGCGCACCTCTCATGTCTTCATCTAGATCGCTATGTTTTCGCTCCTCTCAATACTTCCCCTATAGCGCTGTTTTCTCGCGCATCTGATACATTCTCCCGTATCGCCGTGTATTCGCACACCTCTGATAATTTCCCCTATATCGCCGAATTCTTGCACACCTCTCATACCTTCTCCTATATCTTTGTGTTTTTGCGCACGTCCCATTGCGTCCCCTATATCGCTGTGTTTTTTGTGCACCTCTCATACCTTCCCCTATATCGTCCTGTTTTCGTGCACATCCCATAGCTTCCACTATATTGCCCTGTTTTCGCGCACCTCTCATGTATTCCACTACATCGCTGTGTTTTAGCGCACCTCTGATGCATTCCCCTGTAACGCCAAGTTTTCGCGCACCTCTCATACTTTCCCCTATATCGCCGTGTTTTCGCGCACCTCTCATATCTCCCCATATAGCGCCGTGATTTTATGCACATCTCATACCGTCCCCTATATTACTGTGATTTCGCGCACCTCCCATAGCATCCCCTATATCACTGTGCCTTCATGCACCTCCTATACCTTCCCTTGTATCGCTGTGTTTTCGTGCACCTCTCATACCTTCCCCTATTTCGCTGTGTTTTCGTGCACATCTCATAACGTCCCCTATTTCGCTGTGGTTTCGTGCACCTCCCATAACATTCCCTGTATCGCTGTGCCTTCACGCACCTCTCATACCTTCCCCTATATCGCCGTGATTTCATGCACATCTCATAAGGTCCACTATATCGCAGGGTTTTCACGCACCTCTCATAACTTCCCCTATATCGCCCTGCTTTTGTGCTCCTCTCATACCTTCCCCTATATCACTGTGTTTTCACGCACCTCTCATAACTTCCCCTATATCGCTGTTTTTTCGCACACCTCTCATGGTTTCCCGTCTATCGCCGTGTATTCATGCATATCTCAAACCGTCCCATATATCGCTGTGCTTTCGCGCACCTCTCATACCTTCCCCTACATCGCTGTGTTTTCTTGCACCTCTGATGCATTCCTCTGTAACGCCAAGTTTTCACACACGTCTCATACTTTCCCCTATGTCGCCGTGTTTTCGCGCACCTCTCATAGCTTCCCATGTATTGCCGTGTTTTCAAACACATCTCGTACCGTCCCCTATATCACTGTGTTTTCGCACACCTCCCACAGCATCCCCTATATCGCTGTGCCTTCGTGCACCTCTCATACCTTCCCCTATATCGCCGTGTTTTCATGCACATGTCATAACTTCCCTTATATCGCTGTGTTTTCGCACACCTCTCATACCTTCCCCTATATCGATGTCTTTTCGCGCACATCCCATAGATTCACCTTTATCGCTGTGTTATTGCTCACCTCTCATAGCTTCCCCTGTATCGGCGGGTTTTAGCTCACCTCTCATACCTTCCCCTATATCACTGTGTTTTCACGCACCTCTCATAACTTCCCCTATATCGCTGTGTTTTCGCACACCTCTCATTGTTTCCCGTCTATCGCCGTGTATTCATGCACATCTCATACCGTCCCGTATATCGCTGTGCTTTCGCGCACCTCTCATACCTTCCCCTATATCGCTTTGTTTTTGTGCACCTCTCATACCATCACTAATATCGTTGCATTTTCATGTACATCTCATCACGTCCCCTATATCGCTGTGCATTCACGCACCGCCCGTAGCATCCCCTATATCGCTGTGCCTTCGCGCACTTCTCATACCTTCCCCAATATCGCCCTGTTTTCGCGCACCTCCCATACCTTCCCCTATATCGCTGTGTTTTTGTGCACCTCTCATACCTTCCCGTATATCGACCCGTTTTCGCGCAACTCCTATACCTTCCCTTATATCGCTGCGTTTTCGTGCACTTCTCATACCTTCCCGTATATTGCCCAGTTTTCGCGCATCTCCTATACCTTCCCTTATATCGATGCATTTTCGTGCTCCTCTCATACCTTCCCCTATATCGCTGTGTTTTCATGCACATCTCATAACGTCCCCTATTTCGCTGTGTATTCGTGCACCTCCCATAACATTCCCTATATCCCTCTGCCTTCACGCACCTCTCATACCTTCCCCTATATCACCGTGTTTTCATGCACATCTCATAACGTCCCCTATATTGCTGGGTTTTCACACACCTCTCATAACTTCCCCTATATCGCCCTGTTTTCGCACACCTCTCATACCTTCCCCTATATCGCCATGTTTTTATGCACATCTCATAACTTCTCCTATATCGCTGTGTTTTTGTGCACCTCTCATACCTTCCCTAATATTGCTGCGTTTTCATGCACATCGCATCACGTCCCCTATATCACTGCGTATTCACGCAGCTCCCATAGCATCCCCTATATCGCTGTGCATTGCGCACCTCTCATATCCTATATCGCTGTCTTTTCGCACACATCCCATAGATTCACCTTTATCACTGTGTTATTGCTCACCTCTCATAGCTTCCCCTGTATCGCCGTGTTTTTGCTCACCTCTCATAGCTTCCCCTATATCGCCGTATTTTCGTGCACCTCTCATGTCTTCACCGAGATCGCTATGTTTTCGCTCCTCTCATTACTTCCCCTATATCGCTGTGTTTTCTAACACATCTCATACATTCTCCCGTATCGCTGTATTTTCGCGCACCTCTCATAATTTCCCCTATCTCGCCGTGTTCTCGCACATCTCTCATACTTTCCCCTATATCACTGTTGTGTTTTTGCGCACGTCCCATAGCGTCCCCTATATCGCTGTGCTTTCGCGCACCTCTCCTACCTTCCCCAATATCGCCCTGTTTTCGTGCACATCCCATAGCTTCCACTATATTGCCCTGTTTTCGCGCACCTCTCATGTATTCCACTACATCGCTGTGTTTTCTCGCACCTCTGAGGCATTCGCCTGTAATGCCAAGTTTTCGCGCACCTCTCATACTTTCCCCTATATCGCCGTGCTTTCGCGCACCTCTCATAGCTTCCCAAATATGGCCGTGTTTTCATACACATCTCATACCGTCCCCTATATCACTGTGTTTTTGCGCACCTCCCATAGCAGCCCCTATATCGCTGTGCCTTCGTGCACTTCTCATACCTTCCCCTATATCACTGTGTTTTCACGCACCTCTCATAACTTCCCCTATATCGCTGTGTTTTCGCACACCTCTCATTGTTTCCCGTCTATCGCCGTGTATTCATGCACATCTCATACCGTCCCGTATATCGCTGTGCTTTCGCGCACCTCTCATACCTTCCCCTATATCGCTTTGTTTTTGTGCACCTCTCATACCATCACTAATATCGTTGCATTTTCATGTACATCTCATCACGTCCCCTATATCGCTGTGCATTCACGCACCGCCCGTAGCATCCCCTATATCGCTGTGCCTTCGCGCACTTCTCATACCTTCCCCAATATCGCCCTGTTTTCGCGCACCTCCCATACCTTCCCCTATATCGCTGTGTTTTTGTGCACCTCTCATACCTTCCCGTATATCGACCCGTTTTCGCGCAACTCCTATACCTTCCCTTATATCGCTGCGTTTTCGTGCACTTCTCATACCTTCCCGTATATTGCCCAGTTTTCGCGCATCTCCTATACCTTCCCTTATATCGATGCATTTTCGTGCTCCTCTCATACCTTCCCCTATATCGCTGTGTTTTCATGCACATCTCATAACGTCCCCTATATCACCGTGTTTTCATGCACATTTCATAACGTCCCCTATATTGCTGGGTTTTCACACACCTCCCATACCTTCCCCTATATCGCTGTGTTTTTGTGCACCCCTCATACCTTCCCGTATATCGACCCGTTTTCGCGCAACTCCTATACCTTCCCTGATATCGCTGCGTTTTCGTGCACTTCTCATACCTTCCCGTATATTGCCCAGTTTTCGCGCATCTCCTATACCTTCCCTTATATCGATGCATTTTCGTGCTCCTCTCATACCCTCCCCTATATCGCTGTGTTTTCATGCACATCTCATAACGTCCCCTATTTCGCTGTGTATTCGTGCACCTCCCATAACATTCCCTATATCCCTCTGCCTTCACGCACCTCTCATACCTTCCCCTATATCACCGTGTTTTCATGCACATCTCATAACGTCCCCTATATTGCTGGGTTTTCACTCACCTCTCATAGCTTCCCCTGTATCGCCGCGTTTTTACTCACCTCTCATAGCTTCCCCTATATCGCTGTGTTTTCGCGCACCTCTCATGTCTTCATCTAGATCGCTATGTTTTCGCTCTTCTCAATACTTCCCCTATAGCGCTGTTTTCTCGCGCATCTGATACATTCTCCCGTATCGCCGTGTATTCGCACACCTCTGATAATTTCCCCTATATCGCCGAATTCTTGCACACCTCTCATACCTTCTCCTATATCTTTGTGTTTTTGCGCACGTCCCATTGCGTCCCCTATATCGCTGTGTTTTTTGTGCACCTCTCATACCTTCCCCTATATCGTCCTGTTTTCGTGCACATCCCATAGCTTCCACTATATTGCCCTGTTTTCGCGCACCTCTCATGTATTCCACTACATCGCTGTGTTTTAGCGCACCTCTGATGCATTCCCCTGTAACGCCAAGTTTTCGCGCACCTCTCATACTTTCCCCTATATCGCCGTGTTTTCGCGCACCTCTCATATCTCCCCATATAGCGCCGTGATTTTATGCACATCTCATACCGTCCCCTATATTACTGTGATTTCGCGCACCTCCCATAGCATCCCCTATATCACTGTGCCTTCATGCACCTCCTATACCTTCCCTTGTATCGCTGTGTTTTCGTGCACCTCTCATACCTTCCCCTATTTCGCTGTGTTTTCATGCACATCTCATAACGTCCCCTATTTCGCTGTGGTTTCGTGCACCTCCCATAACATTCCCTGTATCGCTGTGCCTTCACGCACCTCTCATACCTTCCCCTATATCGCCGTGATTTCATGCACATCTCATAAGGTCCACTATATCGCAGGGTTTTCACGCACCTCTCATAACTTCCCCTATATCGCCCTGCTTTTGTGCTCCTCTCATACCTTCCCCTATATCACTGTGTTTTCACGCACCTCTCATAACTTCCCCTATATCGCTGTTTTTTCGCACACCTCTCATGGTTTCCCGTCTATCGCCGTGTATTCATGCATATCTCAAACCGTCCCATATATCGCTGTGCTTTCGCGCACCTCTCATACCTTCCCCTACATCGCTGTGTTTTCTTGCACCTCTGATGCATTCCTCTGTAACGCCAAGTTTTCGCACACGTCTCATACTTTCCCCTATGTCGCCGTGTTTTCGCGCACCTCTCATAGCTTCCCATGTATTGCCGTGTTTTCAAACACATCTCGTACCGTCCCCTATATCACTGTGTTTTCGCACACCTCCCACAGCATCCCCTATATCGCTGTGCCTTCGTGCACCTCTCATACCTTCCCCTATATCGCCGTGTTTTCATGCACATGTCATAACTTCCCTTATATCGCTGTGTTTTCGCACACCTCTCATACCTTCCCCTATATCGATGTCTTTTCGCGCACATCCCATAGATTCACCTTTATCGCTGTGTTATTGCTCACCTCTCATAGCTTCCCCTGTATCGGCGGGTTTTAGCTCACCTCTCATAGCTTCCACTATATTGCCTTGTTTTCGCGCACCTCTCATGTCTTCTCCTATATCATTGTGTTTTCGTGCACCTTCCATAGCATCCCCTATATTGCTGTGCCTTCATCTATATCACCCTGTTTTCGAGCACCTTCCATACCTTCTCCTATATCGCTGTGCCTTGCGCCCCTCTCATAACTTCCCATATATCGCTGTTTTTTCGCGCACATCGCATAGCTTCCCCTGTATCGCCGTGTTTTTGCTCACCTCTCGTAGATTCTCCTATATCGCCGTGTTTTTGGGCACCTCTCCTGTCTTCCCCTATATCACTGTGTTTTCGCACACATTCCATAGCATCCCCTACATTGCTGTGCCTTCGCATACATCTCATAAATTCATCTATATCGCCCTGTTTTCGCGCACCTCCCATTCCTTCACCTATATCGCCCTGTTTTTGCTCACCTCTCATACCTTCCCCTATATCGCTGTGTTTTCGTGCTCCTCTCATACCTTCACTAATATCGTTGCATTTTCATGCACATCTCATCACGTCCCCTGTATCGCTGTGTATTCACGCACCTCCCATAGCTTCCCCTGTATCGCCGTGTTTTTGCTCACCTCTCATAGCTTCCCCTATATTGCCCTGTTTTTGCGCACCTCCCATACTTTCCCGATATCGCTGTGTTTTTGTACTCCTCTCATACCTTCCCCTAAATCGCTGTGTTTTCAGGCACCTCTCTTAACTTCTCCTATATCGCTGTGTTTTTGCACATCTCTCATACCTTCCCCTATATCGCCGTGTTTTTATGCACATCTCATAACGTCCCCTATATCGCTGTTTTTTCTCGCACCTCTGATGGTTTCCCCGATATCGCCGTGTATTCATGCACATCTCATACCGTCCCCTATATCGCTGTGATTTTGCACACCTCTCATACCTTCCCCTATATCGCTGTGTTTTCAGGCACCTCTCATGGCTTCCCCAATATCGCTGTGTATTCATGCACATCTCATACCGTCCCCTATATCGCTGTGTTTTCTCGCACCTCTGATACATTCCCCTGTATCGCCGTGGTTTCGCGCACATCCCATAGGTTCCACTATATTGCCCTGTTTTTGCACACCTCTCATGTCTTCCCCTACATCACGGTGTTTTCGCGCACCTCTCATAGCATCCCCCGTATTGCTGTGCCTTCGCGCACCTCTCATAACTTCCCCTTTATCGCCCTGTTTTTGCGCACCTCCCATACCTTCCCCAATATCGCTGTGTTTTCGTGCACCTCTCCTACCTTCCCTTATATCGCTGTGTTTTCACGCACCTCTCATAACTTCTCCTATATCGCTGTATTTTTGCGCAGCTCTTATACCTTCCCCTATATTGCCTTGTTTTCATGCACATCTCATAATGTCCCCTATATCGCTACGTATTCGCTCACCTCCCATAGCATCCCTTATATTGCTATGTCTTTGCGCACCTCTCATACCTTCCCCTATATCGCCCTGTTTTCGCGCACCTTCCATACCTTTGCCTATATCGCTGTGTTTTCATGCACCTCTCATACCCCTCCCATACCACTGTGTTTTCACGCACCTCTCACAATTTCTCCTATATCGCCGTATTTTTGCGCACCACTCATAGCTTCCCCAATATCGCCGTGTTTTCATGCACATCTCTTAACGTCCCATATATCGCTGTGTATTCGCGCACAGGCCATAGCATCCCCATATCGCTGTGACTTCGCGCACCTATCATACCTTCCCCTATGTTGCCCTGTCTTCGCACACCTCCCATAGCGTCGCCTATATCGCTGTATTTTCGCACACCTCTCAGGGCTTCCCCAATATCGCCGTGTTTTCATGCACATCTCATAACGTCCCCTATGTCTCTGTGTATTCACACAACTCCCATAACGTCCCTTATATCGCTGTGCCTTCGCGCACCTCTCATACCTTCCCCTATATCGCCGTGTATTCATGCACATCTCATAACGTCCCCTATATCGCTGGGTTTTCACGCACCTCTTATAACTTCCCCTATATCGCCCTGCTTTCGAGCACCTCCCATACCTTCCCCTATATCGCTGTGCTTTCGTGTACCTCTCGTACCTCCCCCTATATCGCTGTGTTTTCATACACCTCTCATAACTTCTCCTATATTGCTGTATTTTTGCGCACCTCTCATAACTTCCCCTATATCGCCGAGTTCTTATGCACATCTCATAACGTCCCCTATATCGCTGTGTATTCGAGCACCTCCCATTCCTTTCCGTGTATATCGCCGTGTTTTCGCGCACCTCTCATGTCTTCACTTAGATCGCTATATTTTCGCTCCTTTCAATACTTCCCCTATATCGCTGTGTTTTCTAGCACATCTCACACATTCTCCTGTATTGCCGTGTTTTCGCACACCTCTCATAATTTCCCCTATATCGCCGTGTTTTCGCACACCTCTCATACCTTCCCCTATATCACTGTGTTTTCGCGCACGTCCCATTGCGTCCCCTTTTTCGCTGTTTTCGCTCACCTCTCACACCTTCCCCTATATCGCCCTGTTTTCGTGCACATCCCATAGCTTCCACTATATTGCCCTGTTTTCGCGCACCTCTCATGTATTCCACTACATCGCTGTGTTTTAGCGCACCTCTCATACCTCCCCCTATATCGCCGTGTTTTTATGCACATCTCATACCGTCCCCTATATTACTGTGTTTTCGCGCACCTCCCATAGCATCCCCTATATCGCTGTGCCTTCGCACACCTCTCATACCTTCCCCAATATCGTCCTGTTTTCGCGCAACTCCCATACCTTCCCCTATATCGCTGTGTTTTTGTGCACCTCTCATACCTTCCCCAATATCGCCCTGTTTTCGCGCATCTCCTATACCTTCCCTTATATCGCTGCATTTTCGTGCACCTCTCATACCTTCTCGTATATTGCCCAGTTTTCGCGCACCTCCTATACCTTCCCTTGTATCGCTGCATTTTCGTGCACCTCTCATACCTTCCCCTATATCGCTGTGTTTTCATGCACATCTCATAACATCGCCTATTTCGCTGTGTATTCGTGCACCTCCCATAACATTCCCTATATCGCTCTGCCTTCACGCACCTCTGATGCCTTCCCCTATATCACCGTGTTTTCATGCACATCTCATAACGTCCCCTATATTGCTGGGTTTTCACGCACCTCTCATAACTTCCCCTATATCGCCCTGTTTTCGCACTCCTCTCATACCTTCACCTATATCACTGTGTTTTCACGCACCTCTCATAACTTCCCCTATATCGCTGTGTTTTCGCACACCTCTCATGGTTTCCCGTCTATCGCCGTGTATTCATACACATCTCATACCTTCCCCTATATCGCTGTGTTTTTGTGCACCTCTCATACCTTCACTAATATCGTTGCATTTTCATGCACATCTCATCACGTCCCCTATATCGCTGTGCATTCACGCACCTCCCATAGTATCCCCTATATCGCTGTGCATTCACGCACCTTCCATAGTATCCACTATATCGCTGTGCCTTCGCGCACCTCTCATACCTTCCCCTATATCGCCCTGTTTTCGTACATCTCCCATTCCTTCCCCTATATCGCTGTGTTTTTGTGCACCTTTCATAACTTCCCCTATATCACTGTGTTTTCACACACCTCTCATAACTTCTCCTATATCACTGTGTTTTTGTGCACCTCTCATACCTTCCCTAATATCGCTGCGTTTTCATGCACATCTCATCACGTCCCCTATATCGCTGTGTATTCACGCACCTCCCATAGCATCCCCTATATCGCTGTGCATTGCACACCTCTCTTACCTTCCCCTATATCGCTGTCTTTTCGCGCACATCCCATAGATTCACCTTTATCGCTGTGTTATTGCTCACCTCTCATAGCTTCCCCTGTTTCGCCGTGTTTTTGCTCACCTCTCTTAGCTTCCCCTATATCGCCGTGTTTTCGTGAACCTCTCATGTCTTCACCAAGATCGCTATGTTTTCGCTCCTCTCAATACTTCCCCTATATCGCTGTGTTTTCTAACACATCTCATACATTCTCCCGTATCGCCATGTTTTCGCACACTTCTCATAATTTCCCCTATATCGCCGTGTTCTCGCACACCTCTCATACCTTCCCCTATATCACTCTGTTTTCGCGCACGTCCCATTGCGTCCCCTATATCGCTGTGTTTTCGCGCACCTCTCATACCTTCCCCTATATCGCCCTATTTTCGGGCACATCCCATAGCTTCCGCTATATTGCCCTGTTTTCGCGCACCTCTCATACCTCCCCCTATATCGCTGTGTTTTTATGCACATCTCATACCGTCCCCTATATTACTGTGTTTTCGCGCACCTCCCATAGCATCCCCTATATCGCTGTGCCTTCGCGCACTTTTCATACCTTCCCCAATATCGCCGTTTTCGCGCACCTCCCATACCTTCCCCTATATCGCTGTGTTTTTGTGCACCTCTCATACCTTCCCCTATATCGACTTGTTTTCGCACATCTCCTATACCTTCCCTTCTATCGCTGCATTTTCGTGCAGCTCTCATACCTTCCCCTATATCACCGTTTTTCATGCACATCTCATAACGTCCCCTATATTGCTGGGTTTTCACGCACCTCTCTTAACTTCTCCTATATCGCTGTTTTTTTGCACACCTCTCATACCTTCCCCTATATCGCCGTATTTTTATGCACATCTCATAACGTCTCCTACATCGCTTTGTTTTCTCGCACCTCTGATGGCTTCCCCGATATCGCCGTGTATTCATGCACATCTCATCCCGTCCCCTATATCGCTGTGTTTTTGCGCACCTCTCATCCCTTCCCCTATATAGCTGTGTTTTCACGCACCTCTCTTAACTTCTCCTATATCGCTGTGATTTTGCACACCTCTCATACCTTCCCCTATATCGCTGTGTTTTCAGGCACCTCTCATGGCTTCCCCAATATCGCCATGTATTCAAGCACATCTCATACCGTCCCCTATATCACTGTGTTTTCGCGCTCCTCCCATAGTTTCGCCTACATCGCTGTTTTCGCGCATATCCC
This sequence comes from Mobula birostris, assembly GCF_030028105.1. NCBI lineage: Eukaryota > Metazoa > Chordata > Chondrichthyes > Myliobatiformes > Myliobatidae > Mobula > Mobula birostris. Next base: position 204,770 of record NW_027278274.1, read on the forward strand.
ATAGCTTCACCTTGATCGCTACGTTATTGCTCACCTCTCATAGCTTACCCTATATCGCCGTGTTTTCGTGCAGCTCACATGTCTTAACCTATATCACTATGTTTTCGCTCCTATCATTACTTCCCCTATATCTCTGTGTTTTCTCGCACCTCTGATACATTCTCCTGTATTGCCATGTTTTCGCGCACCTCTTACAATTTCCCCTATATCGCCGTGTTCTCACACACCTCTCATACCTTCCCCTATATCACTGTTTTTTTGCGCATGTCCCATAGCGTCCCCTATATCACTGTGTTTTCTAGCACCTCTGATACATTCCCCTGTATCGCCGTGGTTTCGCGCACATCCCATAGGTTCCACTATATTGCCCTGTTTTTGCGCACCTCTCATGTCTTCCCCTATATCACGGTGTTTTCGCGCACCTCTCATAGCATCCCCTGTATTGCTGTGCCTTCGCGCACCTCTCATAACTTCCCCTATATCGCCTTGTTTTCGCGCACCTCCCACACCTTCCCCAATATCGCTGTGTTTTCGTGCACCTCTCCTACCTTCCCTTATATCGCTGTGTTTTCACGCACCTCTCAAAAACCTCTCCTATATCGCTGTATTTTTGCGCAGCTCTTATACCTTCCCCTATATTGCCGTGTTTTCATGCACATCTCATAATGTCACCTATATCGCTGCGTATTCGCGCACCTCCCATTGCATCCCTTATATTGCTGTGTCTTCGCGCACCTCTCATACCTTCCTCTATATCGCCCTGTTTTCGCGCACCTTCCATACCTTTCCCTTTATCGCTGTGTTTTCATGCACCTCTCATACCTCCCCCTATATCGCTGTGTTTTCACGCTCCTCTCATAGTTTCTCCTATATCGCCGTATTTTTGCGCACCACTCATGGCTTCTCCAATATCGCCATGTTTTCATGCACATCTCTTAACGTCCCATATATCGCTGTGTCTTCGCACACCTCCCATAGCGTCGCCTATATCGCTGAATTTTCGCACACCTCTCATGGCTTCCCCAATATCGCCGTGTTTTCATGCACATCTCATAAAGTCCCCTATATCTATGTGTATTCACGCACCTCTCATAACTTCCCCTATATCGCCCTGCTTTCGAGCACCTCTCATACCTTCCCCTATATCGCTGTGCTTTCGTGTACCTCTCATACCTCCCCCATATCGCTGTGTTTTCACACACCTCTCATAACTTCCCCTATATCGCCCTGCTTTCGAGCACCTCCCATACCTTCCCCTATATCGCTGTGTTTTCGTGTACCTCTCATACCTCCCCCTGTATCGCTGTGTTTTCACACACCTTTCATAACTTCTCCTATATTGCTGTATTTTTGCACACCTCTCATACCTTCCCCTATATTGCCCTGTTTTCGTACATCTCCCATTCCTTCCCCTATATCGCTGTGTTTTCGTGCACCTTTCATACCTTCCCCTATATCACTGTGCTTTCACACACCTCTCATAACTTCTCCTATATCGCTGTGTTTTTGTGCACCTCTCATACCTTCCCTAATATCGCTGCGTTTTCATGCAGATCTCATCACGTTCCCTATATCGCTGTGTATTCACGCACCTCCCATAGCATCCCTTATATCGCTGTGCATTGCGCACCTCTCATACCTTCCCCTATATCGCTGTCTTTTCGCGCACATCCCATAGATTCAGCTTTATCGCTGTGTTATCGCTCACCTCTCATAGCTTCCCCTGTATCGCCCTGTTTTTGCTCACCTCTCATAGCTTCCCCTATATCGCCGTGTTTTCGTGCACCTCTCATGTCTTCACCGAGATCGCTATGTTTTCGCTCCTCTCATTACTTCCCCTATATCGCTGTGTTTTCTCGCACATCTGATACATTCTCCCGTATCGCCGTATTTTCGCGCACCTCTCATGATTTCCCCTATCTCGCCGTGTTCTTACACATCTCTCATACCTTCCCCTATATCACTGTGTTTTCGCACACGTCCCATAGCGTCCCCTATATCGCTGTGCTTTCGCGCACCTCTCATAACTTCCCCTATATCGCTGTGTTTTCACACACCTCTCATAACTTCCCCTATATCGCCCTGCTTTCGAGCACCTCCCATACCTTCCCCTATATCGCTGTGTTTTCGTGTACCTCTCATACCTCCTCCTATATCGCTGTGTTTTCACACACCTCTCATAACTTCTCCTATATTGCTGTATTTTTGCGCACCTCTCATAATTTCCCCTATACCGCCGTGTTTTTATGCACATCTCATAACGTCCCCTATATCGCTGTGTATTCGAGCACCTCCCATTCCTTCCCGTGTATATCTCTGTGTTTTCGCACACCTCACATAACTTCTCCTATATCACTGTGTTTTTGTACACCTCTCATACCTTCCCTAATATCGCTGCGTTTTCATGCACATCTCATCACGTCCCCTATATCGCTGTGTTTTCACGCACCTCTGATAACTTCTCCTACATCACTGTGTTTTCAAGCACCTCTCATAGCTTCCCATATATCGCTGTCTTTTCGCGCACATCCCATAGATTCAGCTTTATCGCCGTGTTTTTGCTCGCCTCTCATAGCTTCCCCTATATCGCCGTGTTTTCGCGCACCTCTCATGTCTTCACCTAGATCGCTATGTTTTCGCTCCTCTCAATACTTCCCCTATATCGCTGTGTTTTCTAGCACATCTCATACATTGTTCCGTATTGCCGTGTTTTCGCACACCTCTCATAATTACCCCTATATCGCCGTGTTCTCGCACACCTCTCATACTTTCCCCTATATCACTGTGTTTTCGCGCACCTCTCATACCTTCCCCTATATCGCCCTGTTTTCGTGCACATCCCATAGCTTCCAGTATATTGCCCTGTTTTCGCGCACCTCTCATGTATTCCACTACATCGCTGTGTTTCCGCGCACCTCTCATACCTCCCCCTAGATCGCCGTGCTTATATGCACATCTCATACCGTCCCCTATATTACTGTGTTTTTGCGCACCTCCCATAGCATCCCCTATGTCGCTATGCCTTCGCGCACCTCTCATACCTTCCCCAATATCGCCTTGTTTTCGCGCACCTTCCATACCTTCCCCTATATCGCTGCGTTTTGTGCATCTCTCATACCTTCCCCAATATCGCCCTGTTTTCGCGCAACTCCTATACCTTCCCTTATTTCGCTGCGTTTTCATGCACCTCTCATACCTTCCCCAATATCGCCCAGTTTTCGCGCACCTCCTATACCTTCCCTTATATCACTGCGTTTTCGTGTACCTCTCATACCTCCCCCAATATCGTTGTGTTTTCATGCACCTCTCATAACTTCTCCTATATTGCTGTATTTTTGCGCACCTCTCATAACTTCCCCTATATTGCCGTGTTTTTATGCACATCTCATAACGTCCCCTATATCGCTGTGTATTTGTGTACCTCCCATTCCTTCCCCTATATCGCTGTGTTTTCGTGCTCCTCTCATACATTCCCTAATATCCCTGCGTTTTCATGCACATCTCATCACGTCCCCTATATCGCTGTGTATTCACGCACCTCCCATAGCATCCCCTATATCGCTGTGCCTTGCGCACCTCTCATACTTTCCCCGATATCGCTGTCTTTTCGCGCACATCCCATAGATTCACCTTTATCGCTGTGTTATTGCTCACTTCTCATAGCTTCCCCTGTATTGACGTGTTTTTGCACACCTCTCATAGCTTCCCCTCTATCGTCGTGTTTTCGCGCACCTCTCCTGTCTTCCCCTATATCACTGCGTTTTCGCGCACCTTCCATAGCATCCCCTATATTGCTGTGCCTTCGCATACCTCCATTAACTTCATCTATATCAGCCTGTTTTCGAGCACCTTCCATACCTTCCCCTATATCGCTGTGTTTTTGTGCACCTCTCATACCTCCCCCTATATCGCTGTGCCTTGCGCACCTCTCATACCTTCCCCTATATGACCCTGTTTTCGCGCACCTCCCATTCCTTCACCTATATCACTGTTTTCGTGCACCTCTCATACCTTCCCCTATATCGCTGTGTTTTCACGCACCTCTCTTAACTTTTCATATATTGCTGTGTTTTTGTACACCTCTCATACCTTCCCCTATATCGCTGTGTTTTCAGGCACCTCTCATGGCTTCCCCAATATCGCCGTGTCTTCATGCACATCTCATACCGGCCCCTATATCGCTGTGTTTTCGCGCACCTCCCATAGCTTCGCCTACATAGCTGTTTTCGCGCACATCCCATAGCTTCACCTTGATCGCTGTGTTATTGCTCACCTCTCATAGCTCACCCTATATCGTCGTGTTTTCACGCACCTCGCATGTCTTCACCTATATCGCTATGTTTTCGCTCCTATCATTACTTCCCCTATATCGCTGTGTTTTCTCGCACCTCTGATACATTCCCCTGTATTGCCATGTTTTCGCGCAGCTCTTACATTTTCCCCTATATCGCCGTGTTCACGCACACCTCTCATACCTTCCCCTATATCACTGATTTTTTGCGCATGTCCGATAGCTTCCAATCTATCGCTGTGTTTTCGGCAGCTCTCATAACTTCCCCAATATCGCCCTGTTACCACGCACATTGCCTAGCTTCCACTATATTGCCCTGTTTTCGCGCACCTCTCATGTCTTCCCCTATATCTCTGTGTTTTCGTACACCTCCCATAGCATACCCTATATTGCTGTGCCTTCGCACACCTCTCATACCTTCCTCTATATCGCCTTGTTTTCGAGCACCTCCCATACCTTCTCCTTATCGCTGTGTTTTCGTGTACCTCTCATACCTTCCCCTATATCACTGTGTTTTCACGCACGTCCCTTAGCGTCCCCTATATCGCTGTGTTTTCGAGCACCTCTCATACCTACCCCTATATCGCCCTGTTTTCGCGCACATCCCATACCTTCCACTATATTGCCCTGTTTTTGCGCACCTCTCATGTCTTCCACTACATCGCTGTGTTTTCTGGCACCTCTGATGCACTCCCATGTAACGCCAAGTTTTCGCGCACCTCTCATACTTTCCCCTATATCGCCCTGCTTTCGCGCACCTCCTATACCTTCCCTTATATCGCTGCGTTTTCGTGCACCTCTCATGCCTTCCCCTATATTGCCCTGTTTTTGCGCACCTCCTATACCTTCCCTTATATCACTGCATTTTCGTGTACCTCTCATACCTCCCGCAATATCGTTGTGTTTTCACGCACCTCTCATAACTTCTCCTATATTGCTGTATTTTTGCGCACCTCTCATAACTTCCCCTATATTGCCGTGTTTTTATGCACATCTCATAACGTCCCCTATATGGCTGTGTATTTGTGTACCTCCCATTCCTTCCCCTATATCGCTGTGTTTTCGTGCTCCTCTCATACATTTCCTAATATCCCTGCGTTTTCATGCACATCTCATCACGTCCCCTATATCGCTGTGTATTCACGCACCTCCCATAGCATCCCCTATATCGCTGTGCCTTGCGCACCTCTCATACTTTCCCCTATATCGCTGTCTTTTCGCGCACATCCCATAGATTCACCTTTATCGCTGTGTTATTGCTCACTTCTCATAGCTTCCCCTGTATTGCTGTGTTTTTGCTCACCTCTCATAGCTTCCCCTATATCGTCGTGTTTTCGCGCACCTCTCCTGTCTTCCCCTATATCACTGTGTTTTCGCGCACCTTCCATAGCATCCCCTATATTGCTGTGCCTTCGCATACCTCCATTAACTTCATCTATATCAGCCTGTTTTCGAGCACCTTCCATACCTCCCCCTATATCGCTGTGTTTTCACACACCTCTCATAACTTCTCCTATATCACTGTGTTTTTTTTTCACCTCTCATACCTTCCTTAATATCGCTGCATTTTCATGCACATCTCATCACGTCCCCTATATCGCTGTGTATTCACCCACATCCCATAGCATCCCCTATATCGCTGTGCCTTGCGCACCTCTCATAGCTTCCCCTATATCGTTGTCTTTCTGTGCACATCCCATAGATTCACCTTTATCGCTGTGTTATTGCTCACCTCTCATAGCTTCCCCTGTATTACCGTGTTTTTGCTCACCTCTCATAGATTCCCCTATATCGCCCTGTTTTCGTGCACCTCCCATACCTTCCCCGATATAGCCGTGTTTTCGTGCTCCTCTCATACCTTCCCCTATATCGCTGTGTTTTCACGTACCTCTCTTAACTTTTCCTTTTTTCTTGTGTTTTTGTACACCTCTCATACCTTCCCCTATATCGCTGTGTTTTCAGGCACCTCTCATGGCTTCCCCAATATCGCCGTGTATTCATGCATATCTCATACTGTCCCCTATATCGCTGTGTTTTCGCGCACCTCCCATAGCTTCGCCTACATCGCTGTTTTCGCGCACATCCCATAGCTTCACCTTGATCGCTGTGTTATTGCTCACCTCTCATAGCTTACCCTATATCGTCGTGTTTTCACGCACCTCGCATGTCTTCATCTATATCGCTATGTTTTCGATCCTATCATTACTTCCCCTATATCGCTGTGTTTTCTCGCACCTCTGATACATTCTCCTGTATTGCCATGTTTTCGCGCACCTCTTACAATTTCCCCTATATCGCCGTGTTCACGCACACCTCTCATACCTTCCCCTATATCGCTGTGTTTTCACGCACCTCTCTTAACTTTTCCTATATTGCTGTGTTTTTGTACACCTCTCATACCTTCCCCTATATCGCTGTGTTTTCAGGCACCTCTCATGGCTTCCCCAATATCGCCGTGTCTTCATGCACATCTCATACCGGCCCCTATATCGCTGTGTTTTCGCGCACCTCCCATAGCTTCGCCTACATAGCTGTTTTCGCACACATCCCATAGCTTCACCTTGATCGCTGTGTTATTGCTCACCTCTCATAGCTCACCCTATATCGTCGTGTTTTCACGCACCTCGCATGTCTTCACCTATATCGCTATGTTTTCGCTCCTATCATTACTTCCCCTATATCGCTGTGTTTTCTCGCACCTCTGATACATTCTCCTGCATTGCCATGTTTTCGCCCAGCTCTTACAATTTCCCCTATATCGCCGTGTTCACGCACACCTCTCATACCTTCCCCTATATCACTGATTTTTTGCGCATGTCCGATAGCTTCCAATATATCGCTGTGTTTTCGGCACCTCTCATAACTTCCCCAATATCGCCCTGTTACCACGCACATTGCCTAGCTTCCACTATATTGCCCTGTTTTCGCGCACCTCTCATGTCTTCCCCTATATCTCTGTGTTTTCGTACATCTCCCATAGCATACCCTATATTGCTGTGCCTTCGCACACCTCTCATACCTTCCTCTATATCGCCTTGTTTTCGAGCACCTCCCATACCTTCTCCTTATCGCTGTGTTTTCGTGTACCTCTCATACCTTCCCCTATATCACTGTGTTTTCACGAACGTCCCTTAGCGTCCTCTATATCGCTGTGTTTTTGAGCACCTCTCATACCTTCCCCTATATCGCCCTGTTTTCGCGCACATCCCATACCTTCCACTATATTGCCCTGTTTTTGCGCACCTCTCATGTCTTCCACCACATCGCTGTGTTTTCTGACACCTCTGATGCACTCCCATGTAACGCCAAGTTTTCGCGCACCTCTCATACTTTCCCCTATATCGCCGTGTTTACGCGCACCTCTCATACGTCCCCGTATAACGCCATGTTTTTATGCACATCTCATACCGTCTCCTATATCGCTGTGTTTTCGCGCACCTCCCATAGCATCCCCTATATCGCTGTGCCTTCGTGCACCTCTCATACCTTCCCCTATATCGCCCTGTTTTCGCGCACCTCCTATACCTTCCCTTATATCGCTGCATTTTCGTGCACCTCTCATACCTTCCACTATATCGCTGTGTTTTCATGCACATCTCATAACGTCCCCTATTTCGCTGTGTATTCGTGCACCTCCCATAGCATCCCCTATATCGCTGTGCCTTCGTGCACCTCCCATGTCTTCCCCTATATCGCCCTGTTTTCGCCCACCTCCTATACCTTCCCTTATATCGCTGTGTTCTCGTACACCTCTAATACCTCCCCCTATATCGTTGTGTTTTCACGTACCTCTCATAACTTCCCTAATATCGCTGTCTTTCTGTGCACATCCCATAGATTCACCTTTATCGCTGTGTTATTGCTCACCTCTCATAGCTTCCCCTGTATTACCGTGTTTTTGCTCACCTCTCATAGATTCCCCTATATCGCCCTGTTTTCCTGCACCTCCCATACCTTCCCCGATATAGCCGTGTTTTCGTGCTCCTCTCATACCTTCCCCTATATCGCTGTGTTTTCACGCACCTCTCTTAACTTTTCCTTTTTTGCTGTGTTTTTGTACACCTCTCATACCTTCCCCTATATCGCTGTGTTTTCAGGCACCTCTCATGGCTTCCCCAATATCGCCGTGTCTTCATGCATATCTCATACCGTCCCCTATATCGCTGTGTTTTCGCGCACCTCCCATAGCTTCGCCTACATCGCTGTTTTCGCGCACATCCCATAGCTTAACCTTGATCGCTGTGTTATTGCTCACCTCTCATAGCTTACCCTATATCGTCGTGTTTTCACGCACTTCGCATGTCTTCACCTATATCGCTATGTTTTCGCTCCTATCATTACTTCCCCTATATCGCTGTGTTTTCTCGCACCTCTGATACATTCTCCTGTATTGCCATGTTTTCGCGCACCTCTTACAATTTCCCTTATATCGCCGTGTTCACGCACACCTCTCATACCTTCCCCTATATCGCTGTGTTTTCACGCACCTCTCTTAACTTTTCCTATATTGCTGTGATTTTGTACACCTCTCATACCTTCCCCTATATCGCTGTGTTTTCAGGCACCTCTCATGGCTTCCCCAATATCGCCGTGTATTCATGCACATCTCATACCGGCCCCTATATCGCTGTGTTTTCACGCACCTCCCATAGCTTCGCCTACATAGCTGTTTTCGCGCACATCCCATAGCTTCACCTTGATCGCTGTGTTATTGCTCACCTCTCATAGCTCACCCTATATCGTCGTGTTTTCACGCACCTTGCATGTCTTCACCTATATCGCTATGTTTTCGCTCCTATCATTACTTCCCCTATATCGCTGTGTTTTCTCGCACCTCTGATACATTCTCCTGTATTGCCATGTTTTGGCGCAGCTCTTACAATTTCCCAAATATCGCCGTGTTCACGCACACCTCTCATACCTTCCCCTATATCACTGATTTTTTGCGCATGTCCGATAGCTTCCCCTATATCGCTGTGTTTTCGGCACCTCTCATAACTTCCCCAATATCGCCCTGTTACCACGCACATTGCCTAGCTTCCACTATATTGCCCTGTTTTCGCGCACCTCTCATGTCTTCCCCTATATCTCTGTGTTTTCGTACATCTCCCATAGCATACCCTATATTGCTGTGCCTTCGCACACCTCTCATACCTTCCTCTATATCGCCTTGTTTTCGAGCACCTCCCATACCTTCTCCTTATCGCTGTGTTTTCGTGTACCTCTCATACCTTCCCCTATATCACTGATTTTTTGCGCATGTCCGATAGCTTCCCCTATATCGCTGTGTTTTCGAGCACCTCTCATGCCTTCCCCTATATCGCCCTGTTTTCGCGCACATCCCATACCTTCCACTATATTGCCCTGTTTTTGCGCACCTCTCATGTCTTCCACTACATTGCTGTGTTTTCTGGCACCTCTGATGCATTCCCATGTAACGCCAAGTTTTCGCGCACCTCTCATACTTTCCCCTATATCGCCGTGTTTACGCGCACCTCTCATACCTCCCCGTATAACGCCATGTTTTTATGCACATCTCATACCGTCTCCTATATCGCTGTGTTTTCGCGCACCTCCCACAGCATCCCCTATATCGCTGTGCCTTCGTGCACCTCTCATACCTTCCCCTATATCGCCCTGTTTTCGCGCACCTCCTATACCTTCCCTTATATCGCTGCATTTTCATGCACCTCTCATACCTTCCACTATATCGCTGTGTTTTCATGCACATCTCATAACGTCCCCTATTTCGCTGTGTATTCGTGCACCTCCCATAGCATCCCCTATATCGCTGTGCCTTCGTGCACCTCCCATGTCTTCCCCTATATCGCCCTGTTTTCGCCCACCTCCTATACCTTCCCTTATATCGCTGTGTTCTCGTGCACCTCCAATACCTCCCCCTATATCATTGTGTTTTCACGTACCTCTCATAACTTCTCGTATATTGCTGTATTTTTGCGTAACTCTCATAACTTCCCCTATATCGCCGTGTTTTTATGCATATCTCATAACGTCCCCTATATCGCTGTGTATTCGTGCACCTCCCATTCCTTCCCCTATATCGCTGTGTTTTCGTGCTCCTCTCATACCTTCCCTAATATCGCTGCGTTTTCCTGCACATCTCATCACGTCCCCTATATCGCTGTGTATTCACGTACCTCCCATAGCATCCCCTATATCGCTGTGCCTTGCGCACATCCCATAGATTCACCTTTATCGCTGTGTTATTGCTCACCTCTCATAGCTTCCCCTGTATTGCCGTGTTTTTGCTCACCTCTCATAGCTTCCCCTATATCGCCGTGTTTTCGCACACCTCTGCTGTCTTCCCCTATATCACTGTGTTTTCGCGCACCTTCCATAGCATCCCCTATATTGCTGTATCTACGCATACCTCCATTAACTTCATCTATATCACCCTGTTTTCGAGCACCTTACATAACTTCCCCTATATCGCTGTGTTTTGTGCACCTCTCATACCTCCCCCTATATCGCTGTGCCTTGCGCACCTCTCATACCTTCCCCTATATCACCCTATTTTCGCGCACCTCCCATTCCTTCACCTATATCGCTGTTTTCGTGCACCTCTCATACCTTCCCCTATATCGCTGTGTTTTCACACACCTCTCATAACTTCTCCTATATCACTGAGTTTTTGTGCACATCTCATACCTCCCCCTATATCGCTGTGCCTTGCGCACCTCTCATACCTTCCCCTATATCACCCTGTTTTCGCGCACCTCCCATTCCTTCACCTATATCGCTGTTTTCGTGCACCTCTCATACCTTCCCCTATATCACTGTGTTTTCACACACCTCTCATAACTTCTCCTATATCGCTGTGTTTTTGTGCACCTCTCATACCTTCCCTAATATCGCTGCGTTTTCATGCACATCTCATCATGTCCCCTATATCGCTGTGTATTCACGCACCTCCCATAACATCCCCTATATCGCTGTGCATTGCGCACCTCTCATACCTTCCTCTATATCGCTGTCTTTTCGCGCACATCCCATAGATTCACCTTTATCGCTGTGTTATTGCTCACCTCTCATAGCTTCCCCTATATCACCCTGTTTTTGCGCACATCCCATAGCTTCCATTATATTGCCCTGTTTTTGCGCACCTCTCATGTCTTCCCCTACATCGCTGTGTTTTCTCGCACCTCTGATGCATTTGCCTGTAATGTCAAGTTTTCGCGCTCCTCTCATACTTTCCCCTATATCGCCCTGTTTTCGCGCACCTCTCATAGCTTCCCAGATATCGCCGTGTTTTCATACACATCTCATACCGTCCCCTATATCACTGTGTTTTCGCGCACCTCCCATAGCATCCCCTATATCGCTGTGCCTTCGTGCACTTCTCATACCTTCCCCTATATCGCCGTGTTTTCATGCACATCTCATAACGTCCCCTATATTGCTGGGTTTTCACGCACCTCTCATAACTTCCCCTATATCTCCCTGTTTTTGCCCACCTCTCATAACTTCCCCTATATCACTGTGTTTTCACACACCTCTCATGGATTCTCGACTATCGCCGTGTATTCATGCACATCTCATACCTTCCCCTATATCGATGTCTTTTCGCACACATCCCGTAGATTCACCTTTATCACTGTGTTATTGCTCACCTCTCATAGCTTCCCCTACATCGCTGTGTTTTTGCTCACCTCTCATAGCTTCCCCTGTATCGCCGTCTTTTTGCTCACCTCTCATAGCTTCCCCTATATCGCTGTGTTATCGCGCACCTCTCCTGTCTTCCCCTATATCATTGTTTTCGTGCACCTTCCATAGCATCCCCTATATTGCTGTGCCTTCGCATACCTCCATTAACTTCATCTATATCACCCTGTTTTCGAGCACCTTCCATACCTTCCCCTATATCGCTGTGTTTTCGTGCACCTCTCATACCTCCCCCTATATCGCTGTGCCTTACGCACTTCTCATACCTTCCCCTATATTGCTGTCTTTTCGCGCACATCCCATAGATTCATCTTTATCGCTGTGTTATTGCTCACCTCTCATAGCTTCCCCTGTATCGCCGTGTTTTTTAGCACCTCTCATAACTTCCCCTATATCGCCGTGTTGTTATGCACATCTCATAACGTCCCCTATATCGCTGTGTATTCGCGCACCTCCCATAGCATCCCCTATATCGCTGTGTCTTCGCGCACCTCTCATACCTTCCCCTATACGCCCTGTTTTCACGCACCTCCCATTCCTTCACCTATATCGCCCTGTTTTCGCGCACCTCCTATACCTTCCCTTATATCGCTGCGTTTTCGTGCACTTCTCATACCTTCCCCTATATTGCCCTGTTTTCGCGTACCTCCTATACCTTCCCTTATATCGCTGCGTTTTCGTGCACCTCTCATACCTTCCCCTATATTGCCCTGTTTTCGCGCACCTCCTATACCTTCCCTTATATCGCTGCGTTTCCGTGTACCTCTCATACCTCCCCCAATATCGTAGTGTTTTCACGCACCTCTCATAAATTCTCCTATATTGCTGTATTTTTGCGCACCTCTCATAACTTCCCCTATATCGCCGTTTTTTTATGCACATCTCATAACGTCCCCTATATCGCTCTGTATTTGTGCACCTCCCATTCCTTCCCCTATATCGCTGTGTTTTCGTGCTCCTGTCATAACTTCCCTAATATCGCTGCGTTTTCATGCACATCTCATCACGTCCCCTATATCGCTGTGTATTCTCGCACTTCCCATTGCATCCCCTATATCGCTGTGCCTTGCGCACCTCTCATACATTCCCCTATATCGCTGTCTTTTCACGCACATCCAATAGATTCACCTTTATCGCTGTGTTATTGCTCACCCCTCAGAGCTTCCCCTGTATTGCCGTGTTTTTGCTCACCTCACATAGCTTCCCCTGTATCGCCGTGCTTTCACGCACCTCTCATAGCTTCCCCTATATCGCTGTGTTTTCTCACGCCTCTCATACCTGCTCCTTTCTCACTCTGTTTTCGTGCACCCTCCATAGCTTCCTATATATCGCTGTGTTTTCACGTACCTCTCATACCTTCCACTATATCGCTGTGTTTTCGCACACCTCTCGTAGCTTCCCCTATATCGATGTGTTTTTGCGCACCTCACATACCTTCCTCTATATCGCTGTGTTTTCACGCACCTCTGATCCCTTCCCCAATATCACTGTGATTTCGCGCACCTCCCAAGGCTTCCCCTATATCATTGTGTTTTTGTTCACATCTCATAGTATCCCCTATATCACCGCGTTTTCACGCACATCTCTTATCTTCTCCTATATTGCTGTGTCATCAAGCAGCTCTCATAACTTCCCCTATATTGCTCAGTTTTCACGCATTTGCCATAGCTTCCCTTATGTTGCTCTAGTCTCGTGAACCTCTCATCACTTCCGCTATATCGCCCTTTTTTCACGGACCTCGCGCAGCTTCCCATTTTTCTCCGAGTTTTCACGCGCCTCTCATAGATTCCCCCAAATCGTTGTGTTTTTGTGCACCTCTCTTCGCTTCCCCTATATCGCCGCGTTCTGGCGCACCTCGCATACCTTCCCCTATGGTGCTCTGTATTCGCACACTTCTCATAACTTCTCCTATTTTGGCCGTGTTTTCACGCAAGTCCCATAGCTTCCTCTATATTGCTGTGTTTTTTCACACCTCTCAGACCTTCTCCTATATCGCCATGTTTTCTGACACCTCTCATACCTTCCCCTTTCTCGCTCTGTTTTCGTGCAACTCCCATAGCTTCCCATATTTCGCTGTGTTTTCGCGCACCTCTCATACCTTGCACTATACCACTGTGTTTTCGCGCATCACTCGTAGCTTCCCCTATATCGATGCGTTTTCATGCACCTCTCATACCTTCATGTATATCGCCGTGTTTTAACGCACCTCCCATCACTTCCGCTATATCGCCCTGTTTTCATGGACATCCCATAACTTCCCATTTTTCACCGTGTTTTTGCGCACCTCTCAAAGATTCCCCCAAATCGCTGTGTTTTTGCGCACCTCTCTTGGCTTCCCCTATATCGCCGCGTTCTGGCGCACCTCGCATAGCCTCCCCTACGTCGCTCTGTTTTCGCGCACCTCTCATACCTTCTCCTATTTTGGGCGTGTTTTCAAGCACATCCCATAGCTTCCCTTATATTGCTGTGTTTTCTCACACCTCTCAGACCTTCTCCTATATCGCCGAGTTTTCACGCACCTCCCATACTGTCCCCTATATCGCTCTGTTTTCCAACACCTCTCATACCTTCCCCTATATCGCTCTGTTTTCGTGCATCCCCCATATCTTCCCATATATCGCTGTGCTTTCGCGCACCTCTCATTCCTTCCACTATATCACTGTGTTTTTGAGCATCTCTCATAACTTTCCCTATTTCGCTGTGTTTTAACGCACCTCCATAGCTTCCCATATATCACTGTGATTTCGCGTACCTATCACACCATCCACTATATCACTGTGTTTTCGCACACCTCCCATAGATTCGCCCGTATCGCTGTGCTTTCACGCACCTCTGATACCTTCCCCTATATCACTGTGTTTTCATGCACCACGCATACGTACCCCTATATCGCTGTGTTTTCGCGCACCTCCCATAGCTTCCCCTATGTCGCTGTGCTCTCGAGCACCTCTCATCACTTCCGCTATATCGCCCTGTTTTCACGGACCTCCCATAGCTTCCCATTTTTCACCTTGTTTTCGCGCACCTCTCATAGCTTCCCACATATTGCGATGTTTTCGCGCACCACTCATCGATTCCCCCAAATCGCTGTGTTTTTGCGCACCTCTCATAACTTCCTCTATATCTCCGTGTTCTGACACACCTCGCATAGCTTCCCTTGCATCGCTGTGTTTTCGCGCACCTCTCATACCTTCTCCTATATCGCCGTGCTTTCACGCACCTCCCATAGCTTCCCCTATATTGCTGTGTTCGCTCACACCTCTCATACCTGCTCCTTTCTCGCTCTGTTTTCGTGCACCTCCATAGCTTCCCATATATCACTGTGATTTTACGCACCTCTCATACCTTCCACTATATCACTGTGTTTTTTGCACACCTCTCATACCTTCCCCTATTTCTCCGTGTTTTAACTCACCTCCATAGCTTCCCATATATCGCTGTATTTTCGCGTGCCTATCACACCATCCACTATATTGCTGTGTTTTCGCGCACCTCTCATATCTTCCCCTATATCGCCATGTTGTCATGCACCTCCCAGAGCTTCCCATTTATCACCATGTTTTCGCACACCTCTCTTAGATTCCCCCAAATTGCTGTGTTTTTGCGCACCTCTCTTAGCTTCCCCTATATCGCCGCGTTCTGGTGCACCTCGCATAGCTTCCCCTACGTCGCTCTGTTTTCGCGCACCTCTCATACCTTCACCTATTTTGGCCCTGTTTTCACGCATGTCCCATAGCTAACCCTACATTGCTGTGTATTCTCACACTTCTCATACCTTCCCCTATATCGCTCTGTTTTCATGCATTTCCCATAGCTTCCCATATATCGCTGTGTTTTCGCATACCTCTCATACCTTGCACTATATCGCTGTGTTTTCGCGCACCTCTCATAGCTTCCCCTATATCGATATGTTTTCACGCACCGCTCATAACTTCGCCTTTATCGCTCTGTTTTCATGCATTTCCCATAGCTTCCCATATATCGATGTGTTTTCACGCACGGCTCATAACTTCGCCTCTATTGCTGTGTTTTCATGCACCTCCCATATCTTCCCCTACATCGCTGTGTTTTTGCGCACCTCTCATAAATTCCCCTATTTCGCCATGATTTAACGCACCTCCATAGGTTCCCCTATATCGCTGTGTTTTCACGCACAGCCCATATGTTCCCCTATATCGCTGTGTTGCACGCACCTTCCATATCTTCCCCTATATCACCGTGTTTTCGCGCAGATCTCATATCTTCTCATATATCGCCGTGTTCTAGGGCACACCTCGCTTAGCTTCCCCTACAACGCTGTGTTTTCGCGCACCTCTCATACCTTCTCCTATATCACCGTGCTTTCACGCACCTCCCATAGATTCCCCTATATTGCTGTGTTTCTGACACCTCTCAGACCTTCCGCTTTCTCGCTCTGTTTTCGTGCACCTCCCATAGCTTCCCCTATATCACTGTGTTTTCGCGCACCTCTCATACCTTCCGTATATGGCAGTGTTTTAACGCACCTCCCATTCATTCCCCCATATCGCAGTGTTTTCGCGCACCTCACACAGCTTCCCCGATGTCGCTGTGCTCTCGTGCACCTCTCATCACTTCCGCTATATTGCCCTGTTTTCACGGACCTCTCATTTTCACCGAGTTTTCACGCATCTCTTATAGATTCCCCTAAATCGCCATTGTTTCGCGCACTTCCATAGCTTTCCCTATATCACTGTGTTTTCGCGCACCTCTCATACCTTCCCCTATATTTCCGTGTTTTCGCGAACCTCTCATAGGTTCCCATATATCGCTGTTTTCGCGCACCTCTCATACCTTCCACTATATAGCTGTGTTTTCGCGCACCTTTCATAGATTCTCCTGTATCGCTGTGCTTTCACGCACCTCTAATACATTCCCCTATATCGTTGTGCTTTCGCGCACCTCTCATACCTTCCCCTATATCACTGTGTTTTCATGCACCACGCATACCTACCCCTATATCGCTGTGTTCTCGTGCACCTCTCATAGCTTTCCATATATTGCAATGTTTTTGCGCACCTCTCATAGCTTCCCCCAAATCGCAGTGTTTTCGCGCTCCTCTCATAGCTTCCCCTATATCGCCGTGTTTTTGCACACCTCGCAGAGCTTCCCCTGTATCGTTGTGTTCTCGCACACCTCTCATACCTTCCCCTATATTGCCGTGTTGTCATGCACCTCACATAGCTTCCCCTATATCGTTGTGTTTTTGTGCACCTCTAATACCTTTGCCTATATCGCTATGTTCTCACGCACCTCTCATACCTTCCCGTTTTAACTGAGTTTTCACTCATCTCTCATACCTTCCCTTATATCGACGTGTTTTCACGCACCTCTCATACCTTCCACTATATCGATTTTTTTTCACGTGCCTCTCGTAGCTCCCCTATATCGATGTTTTCGCGCATCACTCATATCTTCCCCTATATCGGTGTGTTTTCATGCACCTCTCATAGCTTCCCGCTTATCACTGTCTTTTCGCGCAGCTCTCATACCTACCTCTTTATCGCCCCGTTTTCACTTACCTCCCATAGTTTCCCATATATCGCCGTGTTTTCGCACACCTCTCATACCTTCCCCTTTTTTGCTGTGTTTTTGCGCACCTCTCATAGCTTCCCGCTTATCATTGTCTTTCAGCGCACCTCTGATACCTAACCCTATATCGCCCTGTTTTCACGCACCTCCCCTAGTTTCTCATATATCACCGTGTTTTCGCTCACCTCTCATACCTCCCCTTTTTTAGCTGAGTTTTCGCTCATCTCTCATACATTCCCCTATATCGACGTGTATTAAAGAACCTCTCATACCTTCACGCATATCACCCTGTTTTCGCGCACCTCTCATACCTTCCCCTATATCGCTGTGTTTTCGCGCACCTCCCATAGCTTCCACTATATCGCTGTGTTTTCACGCACCTCTCAACCCTTTCCTGATATCACTGTGATTTTGCGCACCTCCCAAGGCTTCCCCTATAGCACTGTGTTTTCACTCACCTCTCATAGCTTCCGCTGTATCACCGTATTTTCGCGCACATCTCATTACTTCCCCTATATCGCTGTGTTATCAAGCAGCCACATAACTTCCCCTATATCGCCATGTTTTCAGCGACCTCCCATAACTTCCCATTTTTTGCTGTGTTCTCACGCACCTCTCATAGCTTCCCATATATTGCGATGTTTTCGCGAACCTCTCATAGATTGGCCCAAATCGCTGTATTTTTGCGCACCTCTCATAGCTTCCCCTATATCACCGTGTTCTGGCGAACCTTGCATAGCTTCCCCTACATCGCTATGTTTTCGCACACCTCTCATACCTTCTCCTGTATCGCCGTGCTTTCACGCACCTCACATAACATCCCCTATATTGCTGTGTTTTCTCACACATCTCATGCCTTCCCCTATATCACAGCATTTTCACGCACCTCCCATACATTCAACTATATCGCAGTGTTTTCGCGCTCCTCTCATAGCTTCCCCTATATCGCCATGTTTTTGCACACCTCGCATAGCTTCCCTTATATCGTTGTGTTCTCGTGCACCTCTCATACCTTCCCCTATATTGCCGTGTTGTCATGCACCTCGCATAGCTTCCTCTATATCGTTGTGTTTTTGCGCACCTCTAATACCTTTGCCTATATCGCCATGTTCTCACGCACCTCTCATACCTTCCCCTTTTAACTGAGTTTTCACTCATCTCTCATACCTTCCCTTATATCGACGTGTTTTCACGCACCTCTCATACCTTCCACTATATCGATTTTTTTTCACGTGCCTCTCGTAGCTCCCCTATATCGATGTTTTCGCGCATCACTCATATCTTCCCCTATATCGGTGTGTTTTCGTGCACCTCTTATAGCTTCCCGCTTATCACTGTCTTTTCGCGCAGCTCTCATACCTACCTCTTTATCGCCCCGTTTTCACTTACCTCCCATAGTTTCCCATATATCGCCGTGTTTTCGCACACCTCTCATACTTTCCCCTTTTTTGCTGTGTTTTCGCGCACCTCTCATAGCTTCCCGCTTATCACTGTCTTTCAGCGCACCTCTGATACCTAACCCTATATCGCCCTGTTTTCACGCACCTCCCCTAGTTTCTCATATATCACCGTGTTTTCGCTCACCTCTCATACCTTCCCTTTTTTAGTTGAGTTTTCGCTCATCTCTCATACATTCCCCTATATCGACGTGTATTAAAGAAACTCTCATACCTTCACACATATCACCCTGTTTTCGCGCACCTCTCATACCTTCCCCTATATCGCCGTGTTTTCATGCACCTCCCATACATTCCCCTATAGCACTGTGTTTTCGCTCACCTCTCATAGCTTCCCCTATATCACCGTATTTTCGCGCACCTCTCATTACTTCCCCTATATCGCTGTGTTATCAAGCAGCCACATAACTTCCCCTATATCACCATGTTTTCAGCGACCTCCCATAACTTCCCATTTTTCGCTGTGTTCTCACGCACCTCTCATAGCTTCCCATATATTGCGATGTTTTCGCGAACCTCTCATACCTTCTCCTATATCGCTGTGCTTTCACGCACCTCCCATAGCTTCCCCTATATTGCTGTGTTCGCTCACACCTCTCATACCTGCCCCTTTCTCGCTCTGTTTTCGTGCACCTCCATAGCTTCCCATATATCACTGTGATTTTGCGCACCTCTCATACCTTCCACTATATCACTGTGTTTTTTGCACACCTCTCATACCTTCCCCTATTTCTCCGTGTTTTAACTCACCTCCATAGCTTCCCATATATCGCTGTATTTTCGCGTGCCTATCACACCATCCACTATATTGCTGTGTTTTCGCGCACCTCTCATATCTTCCCCTATATCGCCGTGTTGTCATGCACCTCCCAGAGCTTCCCATTTATCACCATGTTTTCGCACACCTCTCTTAGATTCCCCCAAATTGCTGTGTTTTTGCGCACCTCTCTTAGCTTCCCCAATATCGCCGCGTTCTGGTGCACCTCGCATAGCTTCCCCTACGTCGCTCTGTTTTCGCGCACCTCTCATACCTTCACCTATTTTGGCCCTGTTTTCACGCATGTCCCATAGCTAACCCTACATTGCTGTGTATTCTCACACTTCTCATACCTTCCCCTATATCGCTCTGTTTTCATGCATTTCCCATAGCTTCCCATATATCGATGTGTTTTCACGCACGGCTCATAACTTCGCCTCTATCGCTGTGTTTTCATGCACCTCCCATATCTTCCCCTACATCGCTGTGTTTTTGCGCACCTCTCATAAATTCCCCTATTTCGCCATGATTTAACGCACCTCCATAGGTTCCCCTATATCGCTGTGTTTTCACGCACAGCCCATACGTTCCCCTATATCGCTGTGTTGCGCGCACCTTCCATATATTCCCCTATATCACCGTGTTTTCGCGCAGATCTCATATCTTCTCATATATCGCCGTGTTCTAGGGCACACCTCGCTTAGCTTCCCCTACAACGCTATGTTTTCGCACACATCTCATACCTTCCCCTATATCACAGCATTTTCACGCACCTCCCATACATTCAACTATATCGCAGTGTTTTCGCGCTCCTCTCATAGCTTCCCCTATATCGCCATGTTTTTGCACACCTCGCATAGCTTCCCTTATATCGTTGTGTTCTCGCGCACCTCTCATACCTTCCCCTATATTGCCGTGTTGTCATGCACCTCCCATACCTTCCTCTGTATCGCTGTGTTTTTGCTCACCTCTGATAGCTTTGCCTATATTGCCACGTTCTCACGCACATCTCATACCTTCCCCTTTTTAACTGAGTTTTCGCTCATCTCTCATACGTTCCCCTATATCGACGTGTATTAAAGAACCTCTCATACCTTCACGTATATCGCCCTGTTTTCGCGCACCACTCATACCTTCCCCTATATCGCCGTGTTTTCACGCACCTCTCATCCCTTCCCCGATATCACTGTGATTTTGCGCACCTCCCAAGGCTTCCCCTATAGCGCTGTGTTTTCGCTCACCTCTCATAGCTTCCCCTATATCACCGTATTTTCGCGCACCTCTCATAGCTTCCCATATATCGCTGTGTTATCAAGCAACTCACATAACTTCCCCTATATCGCCATGTTTTCAGGGACCTCCCATTTCTTCCCATTTTTCACCGTGTTTTCGCACACCTCTCATAGCTTCCCATATATTGCGATGTTTTCGCGGACCTCTCATACCGTCCACTATATCGCTGCGCTTTCGCGCACCTATCATCACTTCCCCTATATCGACATGTTTTCAAGCACTACTCATACCTTCAAGTATATCGCCGTATGTTTGAGCACCTCCTATAGCTTCCCCTACATCGCTGTGTTTTCGCACACCTCTCATACCTTCTCCTTATTGCTGAGCTTTCACGCACCTCCCATAACATCCCCTATATTGCTGTGTTTTCTCACACATCTCATACTTTCCCCTATATCGCAGTATTATCACGCACCTCCCATACATTCAACAATATCGCTATGTTTTCGCGAGCCTCCCGTAGCTTTCCCCATATCGCTGTGTTTTCAGGCACCTCTCTTTCCTTCCCCGATATCATTGTGATTTTGCGCACCTCCCAAGGTTTCCCCTATATCACTGTGTTTTCGCTCAACTCTCCTAGCTTCCCCTATATCGCTGTGTTTTTGTGCACCTCTGATACATTCTCCATATCATTGTGTTTTTGTGCACCTCTCATACCTTCCCCTATACCGTTGTGTTTTTGCGCACCTCTCATACCTTCCCCTGTATCACTGTGTTTTCATGCACCTCTCATACGTTCCGCTATATCGCTGTGTTATCGTGCACCTCTCATAGCTTCCCTTCTATCGCTGTGTTCTCGTGCACCTGTGATAGCTTTCCATATATTTCAATGTTTTTGCGCATCTCTCATAGCTTCCACCAAATCGCAGTGTTTTAGCGCACCTCTCATAGCATCCCCTATATCGTCGTGTTCTCGCACACCCCTCATACCTTCCCCTCTATCGCTGTGTTTTCGCGCACCTCTCATAGCTTTCCATATATTGCAATGTTTTCACGTACCTCTCATAGCTCCCCGCAAATAGCTGTGTTTTCGCACACCTCGCATAGCTTCACCTCCACCACTATGTTTTCGCACACCTCTCATACCTTCTCCATATATCGCCGTCTTTTCACGCACCTCCCATAGCTCCCTCTATATTGCTGTGTTTTCTCACACCACTCATACCTTCCCCTTTCTCGCTCTGTTTTCATGCACCTCCCATAGCTTCCAATATATCGCTGTGTTTTTGCGCACCTCTCATACCTTTCACTATATCGCTGTATTTTTGCACACTTCTCGTAGCTTCCCCTATATCGATGTGTTTTCTGGCACCTCTCATAACTTCCCCGTTATTGCTGTGTTTTCGCTCACCTCAAATAGCTTTGCCTATATCGCCATGTTCTCACGCGCATCTCATACCTTCCCCTTTTTAACTGAGTTTTCACTCATCTCTCATACCTTCCCCTATATCGATGTGTTTTCATGCACCTCTCATACCTTCCACTATATCGATGTTTTTTTCACGCGCCTCTCGTAGCTCCCCTATATCGATGTTTTAATGCACCACTCATACATTCCCCTATATCGCTGTGTTATCGCGCAACTCTCATAGCTTCCCGCTTATCACTGTCTTTTCGCGCACCTCTCATACCCACCCCTATATTGCCCTGTTTTGACGCACCTCCCACAGATTCCCATATATCGCCGTGTTTTTGTGCACCTCTCATACCCTACCCTTTTTTGCCATGTTTTAATGCACCTCCATAGTTTCCCATATATTGCTGTGTTTTCGCGAGCCTATGACACTATCCTCTATATCGCTGTGTTTTCCCACACCACCCACAGATTCCCCTGTATCGCTGTGCTTTCACGCACCTCTGATACCTTCCTCTATATCGTTGTGTTTTCGCGCACCTCTCATACCTTCCCCTATATCGCCGTGTTGTCATGCACCTCTCAGAGCTTCCCATTTATCGCTGTGTTTTTGCGCACCTCTCTTAGCTTCCCCTATATCGATGTATTTTCATGCACCTCCCATATCTTCCCCTACATCGCTGTGTTTTTGCGCACCTCTCATAACTTCCCCTATTTCGCCATGATTTAACGCACTTCCATAGCTTCCCCTATATCGCTGTGTTTTCATGCACCTCCCATACATTCCCTTATATCGCTGTGTTGCGCGCACCTCCCATAGCTTCCCCTATATCACCGTGTTTTCGCGCACATCTCATATCTTCTCCTATATCGCCGTGTTCTAGGGCACACCTCGCATAGCTTCCCCTACATCGCTGTGTTTTCGTGCACCTCTCATACCTTCTCCTATATTGCCGTGCTTTCACGCACCTCCCATAGCTTCCACTATATTGCTGTGTTTCTGAGACCTCTCAGACCTTTCCCTTTCTCGCTCTGTTTTCGTGCACCTCCCATAGCTTCCCATATTTCGCTGTGTTTTTGCGCACCTCTCATACCTTGTACTATATCGCTGTGTTTTTGCGCATCACTCGTAGCTTCTCCTATATCGTTGTGTTTTCGTGCACCTCTCATACCTTCATGTATATCGCCGTGTTTTCGCAAAGATCTCATAGCTTCCCCTATATCACTGTGTTTTCGCGCACCTCTCATACCTTCCCCTATATCGCAGTGTTTTAATGCACCTCCCATTCATTCCCCTGTATTGCTGTGTTTTTGCGCACCTCACACAGCTTCCCCTATGTCGCTGTGCTCTCGTGCACCTCTCATCACTTCCGCTATATTGCCCTGTTTTCACGGACCTCTCATTTCCACCGAGTTTTGGCGCGTCTCTTATAGATTCCCCCAAATCGCTGTGCTTTCGTGCACTTCCATAGCTTTCCCTATATCACTGTGTTTTCGCACATCTCTCATACCTTCCACTATATCGCTGTGTTTTCGCGCACCTTTCATAACTCCCCTATTTTGTCGTGATTTAATGCACCTCCATAGCTTCCCATATATCGCTGAGCTTTCATGCACCTCTGATACATTCCCCTATATCGTTGTTTTCGCGCACCTCTCGTACCTTCCCCTATATCACTGTGTTTTCATGCACCACGCATACCTACCTCTATATCGCTGTGTTCTCGTGCACCTCTCATAGCTTTCCATATATTGCAATGTTTTCACGCACCTCTCATAGCTTCCCCCAAATCGCAGTGTTTTCGCGCTCTTCTCATAGCTTCCCCTATATCGCCGTGTTTTTGCACACCTCGCATAGCTTCCCTTATATCGTTGTGTTCTCGCGCACCTCTCATACCTTCCCCTATATCGCCGTGTTGTCATGCACCTCCCATACCTTCTCCTGTATCGCTGTGTTTTTGCGCATCTCTCATAGATTTCCATATATTGCAATGTTTTCGCGCACCTCTCATAGCTTCCCCGAAATCGCTGTGTTTTCGCACACCTCTCATACCTTCCACTATATCGCCGTGTTTTTGCGCACCTCGCATAGCTTCCCCTATATCGTTGTGTTTTTGCGCACCTCTAATACCTTTGCCTATATCGCCATGTTCTCACGCACCTCTCATACCTTCCCTTATATCGACGTGTTTTCACGCACCTCTCATACCTTCCACTATATCGATTTTTTTTCACGTGCCTCTCGTAACTCCCCTATATTGATGTTTTCGCGCATCACTCATACCTTCCCCTATATCACTGTGTTTTTGCGCATCTCTCATAGCTTCCCGCTTATCACTGTCTTTTCGCGCACCTCTCATATCTACCCCTATATCGCCCGGTTTTCACGCACCTCCCATAGTTTCCCATATATCGCCGTGTTTTTGCGCACCTCTCATATCTAACCCATTTTTGCTGTGTTATCGCGCACTTCTCATAGCTTCCCATATATTGCTGTGTTTTCGCGCACCTCTCATAGCATCCCGCTTATCACTGTCTTTAAGCGCACCTCTGATACCTACCCCTATATTGCCCTTTTTAATGCACCTCCCCTAGTTTCCCATACATCACCGTGTTTTCGTGCACCTCTCATACCTTCCCTTTTTTAGTTGGGTTTTCGCTCATTCCTCATACATTCCCCTGTATCGACGTGTATTAAAGCACCTCTCATACCTTCAAGTATATCGCCCTGTTTTTGCGCACCTCTCATACCTTCCCCTATATCGCAGTATTTTCATGCACCTCCCATACATTCCCCTATATCGCTGTGTTTTCGCGCACCTCCCATAGCTTCCACTACATAGCTGTGTTATCGCGCACCTCTCATAGCTTCCCTTCTATCGCTATGCTCTCGTGCACCTCTCATAGCTTTCCATATATTGCAATGTTTTCGTGCACCTCTCATAGCTTCCACTATATCGCTGTGTTTTCGTGCACCTCTCATACCTTCTCCTTATCGCAGTGTTTTAATGCACTTCCCATTCACTTCCCTATATCGCTGTGTTTTCTCGCACCTCCCATAGCTTCCCCTATGTTGCTGTGCTCTTGTGCACCTCTCATCACTTCCCCTATATCGCCTTGTTTTCACGGACCTCCCATAGCTCCACCTATATTGCTGTGTTTCCTCACACCACTCATATCTTCCCCTTTCTGGCTGTGTTTACGTGCACTTCCCATAGCTTCCCATATATCGCTGTGTTTTCGCGCACCTCTCATACCTTCCACTATATCACTGTATTTTCGCGCACTCCTCCTAGTTTCCTTATATCGCTGTGTTTTTGACCACCTCTCATAGATTTGCCTATATCGCCATGTTCTCACGCACCTCTCATACCTTCCCCTTTTTAGCTGAGTTGTCGCTCATCTCTCATACCTTCCCCTATATCGACGTGTTTTCACGCACCTCCCAGAGCTTCCCCTATATCACTGTGTTTTCGCGGACCTCTCAGACCTTCCCCTATATCACCGTGTTTACGCGCACCTCTCATAGCTTCCCATATATCGCTGTGTTTTTGTGCACTTCGCATACCTTCCCCTATATCGTTGTGTTTTCGCACACCTCTCTTACCTTCCACTATATCGATGTTTTTTCACGCACCTCTCATAGCTTCCCATATATCGCTGTGTTTTTGCGCACCTCACATACCTTCCTCTATATCGCTGTGTTTTCACGCAACTCTGATCCCTTCCCCAATATCACCATGATTTCACGCACCTCCCAAAACTTCCCCTATATCATTGTGTTTTTGTTCACCTCTCACAGTATCCCCTAAATCACCGCGTTTTCACGCACATCTCTTATCTTCTCCTATATCGCTGTGTTATCAAGCAGCTCTCATAACTTGCCCTATTTTGCTCAGTTTTCACGCATCTCCCATAGCTTCCCCTATGTTGCTCTACTCTCGTGCACCTCTCATCACTTACGCTATATCGCCCTTTTTTCACGGACCTCGCGTAGCTTCCCATTTTTCGGCGAGTTTTCACGCGCCTCACATAGATGCCCCCAAATCGTTGTGTTTTTGTGCACCTCTCTTAGCTTCCCCTATATCGCCGCATTCTGGCGCACCTCGCATACCTTCCCCTACGGTGCTCTGTATTCGCGCACCTCTCATAACTTCTCCTATTTTGGCCGTGTTTTCACGCAAGTCCCATTGCTTCCTCTATATTGCTGTGTTTTTTCACACCTCTCAGACCTTCTCCTATATCGCCGTGTTTTCTGACACCTCTCATACCTTCCCCTTTCTCGCTCTGTTTTCGTGCAACTCCCATAGCTTCCCATATTTCGCTGTGTTTTCGCGCACCTCTCATACCTTGCACTATATCACTGTGTTTTCGCGCATCACTCGTAGCTTCCCCTATATCGAGGTGTTTTCATGCACCTCTCATACCTTCATGTATATCGCCGTGTTTTCGCGCACCTCCCACAGCTTCCCCTTTATCACTGTGTTTTCGCGCACCTCTCATACCTTCCCCTATATTGCAGTGTTTTAACGCACCTCCCATCACTTCTGCTATATCGCCCTGTTTTCATGGACCTCCCATAGCTTCCCATTTTTCACCGTGTTTTGCACACCTCTCAAAGATTCCCCCAAATCGCTGTGTTTTTGCGCACCTCGCATAGCTTCCCCTACGTCGCTCTGTTTTCGCTCACCTCTCATACCTTCTCCTATTTTGGGCGTGTTTTCAAGTACATCCCATAGCTTCCCTTATATTGCTGTGTTTTCTCACACCTCTCAGACATTCTCCTATATCGCCGTGTTTTCACGCACCTCCCATACTATACCCTATATCGCTCTGTTTTCTCACACCTCTCATACCTTCCCCTATATCGCTCTGTTTTCGTGCATCCCCCATATCTTCCCATATATCGCTGTGTTTTCGCGCACCTCTCATTCCTTCCACTCTATCACTGTGTTTTTGAGCATCTCTCATAACTTCCCCTATTTCGCTATGTTTTAACGCACCTCCATAGCTTCCCATAAATCGCTGTGATTTCTTGTGCCTATCATACCATCCACTATATCACTGTGTTTTCGCACACCTCCCATAGAATCGCCCGTATCGCTGTGCTTTCATGCACCTCTGATCCCTTCCCCAATATCACTGTGATTTCGCGCACCTCCCAAGGCTTCCCCTATATCATTGTGTTTTTGTTCACCTCTCATAGTATCCCCTATATCACCGCGTTTTCACGCACATCTCTTATATTCTCCTATATCGCTGTGTCATCAAGAAGCTCTCATAACTTCCCCTATATTGCTCAGTTTTCACACATCTCCCATAGCTTCCCCTATGTTGCTCTACTCTCGTGAACCTCTCATCACTTCCGCTATATCGCCCGTTTTTCACGGACCTCGCGCAGCTTCCCATTTTTCGCCGAGTTTTCACGCGCCTCTCATAGATTCCCCCAAATTGTTGTGTTTTTGTGCACCTCTCTTAGCTTTCCCCTATATCGCCGCGTTCTGGCGCACATCGCATACCTTCCCCTACGGTGCTCTGTATTCGCACACCTCTCATAACTTCTTCTATTTTGGCCGTGTTTTCACGCACGTCCCATAGCTTCCTCTATATTGCTGTGTTTTTTTCACACCTCTCAGACCTTCTCCTATATCGCCGTGTTTTCTGACACCTCTCATACCTTCCCCTTTCTCGCTCTGTTTTCCTGCAACTCCCATAGCTTCCCATATTTCGCTGTGTTTTCGCGCACCTCTCATACCTTGCACTATATCGCTGTGTTTTCGCGTATCACTCGTAGCTTCCCCTTTATCACTGTGTTTTCATGCACCTCTCATACCTTCATGTATATCGCCGTGTTTTCGCGCACCTCCCACAGCTTCCCCTTTATCACTGTGTTTTCGCGCACCTCTCATACCTTCCCCTATATTGCAGTGTTTTAACGCACCTCCCATCACTTCCGCTATATCGCCCTGTTTTCATGGACCTCCCATAGCTTCCCATTTTTCACCGTGTTTTTGCGCACCTCTCAAAGATTCCCCCAAATCGCTGTGTTTTTGCGCACCTCTCTTGGCTTCCCCTATATCGCCGCGTTCTGGCGCACCTCGCATAGCCTCCCCTACATCGCTCTGTTTTCGCGCACCTCTCATACCTCCTATTTTGGGCGTGTTTTCAAGCACGTCCCATAGCTTCCCTTATATTGCTGTGTTTTCTCACACCTCTCAGACCTTCTCCTATATCGCCGTGTTTTCACGCACCTCCCATACTATCCCCTATATCGCTCTGTTTTCTCACACCTCTCATACCTTCCCCTATATCGCTCTGTTTTCGTGCATCCCCCATATCTTCCCATATATCGCTGTGTTTTCGCGCACCTCTCATTCCTTCCACAATATCACTGTGTTTTTGAGCATCTCTCATAACTTCCCCTATTTCGCTGTGTTTTAACGCACCTCCATAGCTTCCCATATATCGCTGTGATTTCGCGTGCTTATCACACCATCCACTATATCACTGTGTTCTCGCACACCTCCCATAGATTCGCCCGTATCGCTGTGCTTTCACGCGCCTCTGATACCTTCCCCATATCACTGTGTTTTCATGCACTACGCATACGTACCCCTATATCGCTGTGTTTTCGCGCATCTCCCATAGATTCCCCTATGTCGCTGTGCTCTCGAGCACCTCTCATCACTTCCGCTATATCGCCCTGTTTTCACGGACCTCCCATAGCTTCCCATTTTTCACCTTGTTTTCGCTCACCTCTCATAGCTTCCCACATATTGCAATGTTTTCGCGCACCACTCGTCGATTCCCCCAAATCGCTGTGTTTTTGCGCACCTCTCATAACTTCCCCTATATCGCCGTGTTCTGGCGCACCTTGCATTGCTTCCCTTACGTCGCTGTGTTTTCGCACACCTCTCATACCTTCTCCTATATCGCCGTGCTTTTACGCACCTCCCATAGCTTCCCCTATATCGCCGTGTTCCTTTCTCGCTCTATTTTCGTGCACCTCCCATAGCTTTCCATATATCGCTGTGTTTTCGCGTACCTCTCATACCTTGCCCTATATCACTGTGCTTTCGCGCATCTCTCATACCTTCCCCTATATCAAAGTGTTTTAACGCACCTCCCATATTTTCAACTATTTCACTGTGTTTTCGTGCACCTCCCATAGCTTTCCATATATTGCAACGTTTTCGTGCACCTCTCATAGCTTCCACTATATCGCTGTGTTCTCGTGCACCTTTCATAGCTTCCCCTATATCGTTGTGTTTTCGGGCACCTCTCATGTCTTCCCCTATATCGCTGTATTTTTGCTCACCTCTCATAGCTTTGCCTATATCGCCATGTTCCCACGCACCTCTCATACATTCCCCTTTTTAGCTGAGTTTTCACTCATCTCTCATACCTTCCCCTATACCGACGTGTTTTCATGCACCTCATACCTTCATGTACATCGCCGTGTTTTCGCGCACCTCCCATAGCTTCCCATATATCGCTGTGTTTTCACGCACCTATCATACCTTCCACTATATCGCTATGTTTTTGCGCACCTCTCATACCTTCCCCTTATTGCAGTATTTTAATGCACCTCCCATTCATTTCCCTATATCGCTGTGTTTTCGCGCACCTCCCATAATTTCCCCTATGTTGCTGTGCTCTCGTGCACCTCTCATCACTTCCCCTATATCGCCTTGTTTTCACGGACCTCCCATAGCTTCCCATTTTTCGCCTTGTTTTTGCGCACCTCTCATAGATTCATTTCCACCACTATGTTTTTGCACACCTTTCATACTTCTCCATATATTGCCGTGCTTTCACGCACCTCCAATAGATCCACCTATATTGCAGTGTTTCCTCACACCACTCATATCTTCCCCTTTCTGGCTGTGTTTACGTGCACCTCCCATAGCTTCCCATATATCGCTGTGTTTTCGCGCACCTCTCATACCTTCCACTATATCACTGTGTTTTTACGCACCTCTCATACCTTCCCATATTTCGCCGTGTTTTAACGCACCTCCATAGCTTCCCATATATCGCTGTGTTTTCGCACACCTCCCATAGATTCCCATGTATCGCTGTGCTTTCACGCACCTCTGATACCTTCCCCTATATCACTGTGTTTTCATGCACCACACATATGTACCCCTATATCGCTGTGTTTTTGCGCACATCCCATAGCTTCCCTTACATCGCTGTGTTTTCGCGCACCTCTCATACCTTCTTCTATATCGCCGTGCTTTCACGCACCTCCCAGAGCTTCCCATTTGTCACCGTGTTTTCGCACACCTCTCATAGCTTCCCATATATTGAGAATTTTTTGCGCACCTCTCATAGATTCCAGCAAATCGATGTGTTTTTGCGCACCTCTCTTAGCTTCCCCTATATCGCCGCATTCTGACGCACCTCGCATAGCTTCCCCTACGTTGCTCTGTTTTCGCGCACCTCTTATACTTTTCCTATTTTGGCCGTGTTTTCACACACGTCCCACAGCTAACCCTATATTGCTGTGTTTTCTCACACCTCTCAGACCTTCTCCTATATCATCGTGTTTTCACGCACCTCCCATAGCTTCCCCTATATCGTTGTGTTTTCGCGCACATCTAATTTCTTCTCCTATATCGCCGTGTTCTAGGGCACACCTAGTATAGCTCCCCCTTCATTGCTGTGTTTTCATGCAACTCTCATACCTTCTCCTATATTGCTGTGTTTCAGACACCTCTCACACCTTCTCCTTTCTCGCTGTGTTTTCGTGCACTTCCATAGATTCCCATATTTCGCTGTGTTTCCGCGCACCTCTCATACCTTCATGTACATCGCCGTGTTTTCGCGCACCTCCCATAGCATCCCCTATATCGCAGTGTTTTAATGCACCTCCCATTCATTCCCCTATATCGCTGTGTTTTCGCGCATCTCCCACAGCTTCCCCTATGTCGCTGTGCTCTGGTGCACCTCTCATCACTTCTGCTATACCGCCCTGCTTTCACGGACCACCCATAGCTTCCCATTTTTCGCCGAGTTTTCGGCACCTCTTATAGATTCCACGCGAAAACAGAGCGATATAGGGGAAGTGATGAGTGTGCACGATAGCACAGCGACGTAGGAGAAGCTATGGGAGATGTGGGAAAACACGTCGATATAGGGGAAGGTATGAGAGATGAGCGAAAACTCAGCTAAAAAGGGGAAGGTATGAGAGATGCGGGAAACACGGAGATATAGGCAAAGCTATGAGAGCTGAGCAAAAACAGAGCGATATAGGGGAAGGTATGAGAGGTGCATGAAAACACAACGATATAGGGGAAGCTATGCGAGGTGCGCGAAAACACGGTGATATAGGGGAAGCTATGAGAGGGGCGCGAAAACACAGCGATAGAGGGGAAGGTATGGGAGGTGCGCAAAAACACAGCGATATAGGAGAAAGTATGAGAGGTGCACGAAAACACAGTGATATAGGGGAAGCTATCAGGAGTACGCGAAAACACAGCGATATATATCACTTCCCCTATATCGCTGTGTTTTTGCTCATCTCTGATAGCTTTGCCTATTTGGTCGTATTTTCGCACAACTCTCATATCTTCCCGTTTTTAGCTGAGATTTCGCTCATCTCTCATACCTTCTGCTATATCGCCGTGTTTTCGTGCATCTCCTATACCTTCCTCTTTTTCACTGTGTTTTCACGCACCATGCATACCTACCGCTATATCACTGTATTTTCAAGCACCTCTCATACTGTTCCCTATATCGCTTTATTTCGTGCACCTCCATAGCTTCCCCTATATTGCGATGTTTTCATGTACCTCTCATAGCTTCCCCTAAATCGCTGTGTATTCACGCACCTCTCATCGCTTCCCCTATATCGCCGTGTTTTCGCGCAATTCCCATAGTTTCCCCTATATCGCCGTGTTTTCGCGCACCTCCCATAGCTTCCCATATATCGCTGTATTTTCGCTTCCCTCTCATAGCTTCCCCTATGTCGCCGTGTTTTCATGCACCTCCCATAGCTTCCCCTACATCACTGTGTTTTCATGCACCTCTCATACCTTCCCCTATATCGCTGAGTTTTCACTCCCCTCTCATAGCTTGCCCAATATCTCCGTGTTGTCGCGTACGTCTCATACCTTGCCCTTTTTAACTGTGATTTCGCTCATCTACCATTCCTTCCCGTATATCGTCGCGTTTTCTCGCACCTCTCATACATTCCCCTATATCGTCGCGTTTTCACACACCTCCCATTGCTTCCCCATATCGCTGTGTTTTTGTGCACCTCCCATAGCTTCCCCTATATCACTGTATTTTCTCGCACCTCTCATACCTTCCCCTATATCGCTCTGTTTTCGCGCACCTCTCATAGCTTCCGCTATATCACTTTATTTTCGCGCACCTCGCATACCTTCGCCTATATCGTTGTGTTTTTGCGCACCTCTCATAGCTTCCCCTATATCACTGTGTTTTAGCGCACCTCCCCTAGCTTCCCCTATATCGCCATGTTTAACCAATCTTTTTCTTTTCACATATCTATAAAAGCTTTTACAGTCAGTTTTTATGTTCCCTGCCAGTTTTCTCTCATAATCTTTTCTCCGCTTCCTAATTAAAGCCCATTGTCCTCCTCTACTGAACTCGGAAGCTATGAGAGGTACGCGAAACACAGCGATTTGGAGAAAGCTATGAGAGATGCGCGAAAACTCGGCGATACATGGGAAACTATGTAAGGTGCGTGAAAACAGGGCGATATAGGGGAAGGTATGAAAGGTGCACAAAAACACAGTGATGTAGGGGAAGCTATGCGAGCTGTGCAAAAACAGAGCAATAGAGGAGAAGTAATGAGAGGTGGAAGAGAGCACAGCGACATAGGCGAAGCTATGGGAGGTGCGCGAAAAGACAGCGACATAGGGGAAGGTATGAGAGGTGTGTGAAATAACATAGATATAATGGAAGGTATGAGAGGTGCACAAAAACACAATGATATAGCGGAAGGTATGCGAGGTGTGTGAAAACACAGGGATAACTGGGAAGCTATGAGAGGTGCGCGAAAACACGGCCATATAGGGGAAGGTATGAGAGGTGCGCGGACACACGGCAATATACATGAAGATATGAGAGGTGCTTGAAAACACGTCCATATAGGGGAAGCGATGAGAGGTGCATGAATGCACAGCGATATAGGAGACGGTATGAGAGGTGCGTGAAAACACAGTGATATAGGGGAAGCTATGAGAGGTGCGCAAAAACACATCGATATAGGGGAAGCTACGAGAGGTGTGCGAAAACACAGCGATATAGTGGAAGGTATGAGAGGTGTGCGAAAACACATCGATACTGGGGAAGCTACAATAGGTGCGTGAAAACACATCGATATACTTGAAGGTATAAGAAGTGCGCGAAAACACAACGATGTAGGGGAAGCAATGAGAGTTGCACGAAAACACAGCAACATAGGGGAAGGTATGAGAGGTGCGCAAAAACACGGAAATGTAGGGGAATGAATGAGAAGTGAGCGAAAACACAGCAATATAGGGGAATCTATGGGAGGTGCAAAAAATCACAGCGATATAGGGGAAGGTATGAGAGATGCACAAAAACACATCAATATGGGGAAGCTGTGAGAGGTGCGCGAAAACACAGTAATAGAGTGGAATGTATGAGAGGTGGCGAAAACACAGAGATTTTGGGAAAGCTATGAGAGGCGTGCGTAAACACAGCACTATAGGGGAATATATGAGAGGTGCGCAAAAACACGGCGATATAGGGGTATTTATGGCAGGTGCGCGAAAACCCAGCGATATAGGGGAAGCAATGGGAGATGCACGAAAACATGGCGATATGCATGAAGGAATGAGAGGTGTGTGAAAACACGTCGATATAGGGGAAGCGATGAGAGGTGCGCGAAAACACAGCAACATAGGGGATGGTATGAGAGGTGCGCAAAAACACGGAAATGTAGGGGAATGAATGAGAGGTGAGCGAAAACACAGCAATATAGGGGAATCTATGGGAGGTGCAAAAAATCACAGCGATATAGGGGAAGGTATGAGAGATGCACGAAAACACATCAATATGGGGAAGCTATGAGAGGTGTGCGAAAACACAGTAATAGAGTGGAATGTATGAGAGGTGGTGAAAACACAGAGATTTTGGGAAAGCTATGAGAGGCGTGCGTATAGGGGAATATATGGGAGGTGCGCAAAAACACGGCGATATAGGGGTATTTATGGCAGATGCACGAAAACACAGCGATATAGGGGAAGGTATGAGAGCTGCGCGAAAACACAGTGATATAGGGGAAGCAATGGGAGATGCACGAAAACATGGCGATATGCATGAAGGAATGAGAGGTGTGTGAAAACACGTCGATATAGGGGAAGCGATGAGAGGTGCGCGAAAACACGGCGGTATAGAAGAAGGTATGAGAGATGAGCGAAAACTCAGCTAAAAAGGGGAAGGTATGAGATGTGCGCGAGAATACTGCGATATAGGCAAAGCTATGAGAGGTGAGCAAAAACACAGCGATATAGGGGAAGCTATGAGAGGTGCGCGAAAAGACAGCGATATAGGGGAAGCTATGGGAGGTGTGCAGAAACTCAGCGATAAGGGGAAGGTATGGGAGGTGCGCGAAAACACAGCGATTTAGGGGAAGGTATGAGAGGGAGGCGAAAACACAGAGATATAGGGGAAGGTATGAGAGGTGTGCAGAAACACCGTGATGTAGGGGAATGTTTGAGAGGTGAGCTAAAACACAGCAATATAATGGAAGTTATGGAACGTGCGCGAAAACACAGCAATATAGTGGAAGCTATGGAGGTGCATGAAAACACGGCGATATAGGAGAAGATATGAGAGGTGCACCAAAGCACAGAGATATAGGGGAAGTTATGAGAGGTGCGTGAATACATGGCGATATAGGGGAAGCTATGAGAGGTGCGCGAAAATACAGCGATATATGGGAATCTATGAGAGATGCGCGAAAACACAGCGATATAGGGGAAGCTATGGGAGGTGTGCAAAAACTCAGCGATAAGGGGAAGGTATGGGAGGTGCGCGAAAACACAGCGATTTAGGGGAAGGTATGAGAGGGAGACGAAAACACAGCGATAGAAGGGCAGGTATGAGAGGTGCGCGATAACACCGCGATATAGGGGAATGTATGAGACGTGCGTGAAAACACGGCGATATAGGGGAAGGTATGAGAGGGGCGCAAAAACACAGTGATATATGGGAAGGTATGGGAGGTGCGCGAGAACAGAGCGTTATAGGGGAAGGTATGCGAGGTGCGTAAGAACACACCGATACCGAGGAAGGTATGAGCGGTGCGAGAAAACATGGCAATGTAGGGGAATGTATGAGAGCTGCGCGAAAACACTGCGATATAGTGGCAGCCATGAGAGGTGATCGAAAACACAGAGATATAGTGGAAGGTATGAGAGGTGCGCAAAAACACAGTGATATAGGGGAGGGTATGAGAGGTGCGCGAGAAAACATCGAAATAATGGAAGGTATGAGAGGTGCACAAAAGCACAACAATTTAGCGGAAGGTATGCGAGGTGTGCGAAAACATAGATAAATAGGAAGCTATGAGAGGTGCACGAAAACACGGCCATATAAGAGAAGGTATGAGAGGTGCGTGAACACACGGCGATATACATGAAGGTATGAGAGGTGCTTCAAATCACGTCCATATAGGGGAAGGGATGAGAGGTGCATGAATGCGTAGCGATATAGGGGACGGTATGAAAGGTGCGTGAAAACACAGTGATATGGGGAAACTATGAGAGGTGCGCAAAAACACAACGATATAGGGGAAGTTATGGGCGGTGCACGAGAACACAGCGATAGAGGGGAAAATATCAGTTGTGCGTGAAAACACATCGATATAGGGGAAGATAGGAGAGGTGCGCGAAAATATATTGGAAGGTATGAAATGTGCGTGAAAGCAGAGCAATATATGGGAAGCTATGGGAGGTGAACGAAAACAGAGCAATATAGGGGAAGCTATGGGAGGTGTGTGAAAACACAGTGATACAGCAGAATGTATGAGATGTGCGCGATGACACAGCAATATAGTGAGAGGTGCACGAAAGCACGGGGATGTAGGAGAATGTATGAGAGGTGCACAAAATCACAGCAATACACGGGAAGTTATGAGAGGTGAGTGAAAGCAGCTATATAGGGGAAGATACGAAAGGTGCGTGGAAACAAGGAGATATAGGGGATGGCATGAGAGGTGCATGAAAACAGTAATATAGGGGTAGGTATGCAAGGTGCGTGAAAACACAGTGATATATGGGAAGCTATGGGAGGAGCGCGAAAACAGAGCGATATAGGGGAAGGTATGAGGGGTGCGAGAATACAAAGTGCTATAGGGGAAGGTATGGGAGGTGCACGAAAACACAGTGATATAGGGGAAGCCATGGGAGGTGCGCGAAAACACGGTGGTATACGTGAAAGAATGAGAAGTGTGTAAAAACACGTTGATATGGGGAAGCGATGAGAGGTGCGCGAAAACGCAGCGTTATAGGAGACGGAATGCGAGGTGCATGAAAACACAGCGATATTGGGAAAGGTATGAGAGGTGCACAAAAACAAGTCGATATACGGGAAGGTACGAGAGGTGCACGAAAACACAGCGATATAGTGGAAGGTATAAGAGGTGTGCGAAAACACATCGATAAAGTGGAAGGTATGAGAGGTGCGTGAACACACGGCGATATACATGAAGATATGAGAGGTGCTTCAAATCACGTCCATATAGGGGAAGAGATGAGAGGTGCGTGAAAACACAGGGATATAGGGGAAGCTATGAGAGGGGCGCAAAAACACAACGATATAGGGGAAGTTATCAGAGGTGCGCAAAAACACAGCAATATAGAGGAAGATATGGGAAGTGCACGAGAACACAGCTATAGAGGGGAAACTATCAGTTGTGCGTGAAAACACATCGATATAGGGGAAGATACGAGAGGTGCGCGAAAACACAAAAATATATTGGAAGGTATGAAATGTGCGCGAAAGCACTGCGATTTATGGGAAGCTATGGGAGGTGAACAAAAACAGAGCGATATAGGGGAAGCTATGGGAGGTGTGCGAAAACACAGTGATACAGCAGAATGTGTGAGATGTGCGCGAAGACACAGCAATATAGGGGAATCTGTGAGAGGTGCGCGAAAACACAGCGATATAGTGGAAGGTATGAGAGGTGTGCGAAAACACAGCGATATAGTGGAAGGTATGAGAGGGGCGCGAAAACACAGCGATTCAGGGGAAACTATCAGTTGTGCGTGAAAACACATCGATACAGGGGAAGATACGAGAGGTGCGCGAATATACAAAAATATATTGGAAAGTATGAATTGTGCGCGAAAGCACAGCAATATATGGGAAGCTATGGGAGGTGTACAAAAACACAGTGATACAGCAGAATGTATGAGATGTGCGCGAAGACACAGCAATTTAGGGGAATCTGTGGGAGGTGCACGAAAACACAGCAATATAGTGGAAGTTATGAGAGGTGCGCAAAAGCACGGGGATGTAGGAGAATGTATGAGAGGTGCGCGAAAACATGGCAATACAGGGGAAGTTATGAGAGGTGAGCGAAAACACAGCTATATAGGGGAAGATATGAAAGACGCATGAAAACAATGCGATATAGGGGATGGCATGAGAGGTGCGTGAAAAGATAGTAATATAGGGATAGGTATGCAAGGTGCGTGAAAACACAGTGATATATGGGAAGCTATGGGAGGTGCGCGAAAACAGAGCGATCTAGGGGTAGGTATGAGAGGTGCGAGAAAACAAAGCGATATAGGGAAAGGTATGGGAGGTGCGCAAAAACACAGTGATATAGGGGAAGCCATGGGAGGTGAACCAAAACACGGCGATATACGTGAAAGAATGAGAGGTGTGTAAAAATACGTTGATATAGCGGAAGCGATGAGAGATGCGCGAAAACGTAGCGTTATAGGGCACCGAATGCGAGGTGCATGAAAACACAGTGATATAGGCGAAGGTTTGACAGGTGCGCAAAATCATAACTATATAGGGGAAGCTAGGGGAGGTGTGCAAAAACACAGCGATAAGAGGAACGTATGGGAGGTGCGCGAAAACACAGCTATTTAGGGGAAGGTATAAGAGGGAGGCGAAAACACGGCGATATAGGGAAATCTATGGGAGGTATCCGAAAACACAGCGATATAGGGGTATTTACGGCAGGTGCGCGAAAACACAGCGATATAGGGGAAGGACTGAGAGGTGCTCGAAAACACGGCGATATATGTGAATAAATGAGAGGTGTGTGTAAACACGTCGATATAGGGGAAGCGATGAGAGGTGCGCGAAAACACAGCTGTATAGAAGCAGGTATGAGAGATGAGCGAAAACTCAGCTAAAAAGGGGTAGGTATGAGATGTGCACGAGAATACTGCGATATAGGCAAAGCTATGAGAGGTGAGCAGAAACACAGCGATATAGGGGAAGCTATTGGAGGTGCGCAAACACTCAGCGATAAGGGGAAGGTATGGTAGGTGCGTGAAAACACAGCGATTTACGGGAAGGTATGAGAGGGAGGTGAAAACACAGCAATACAGGGGAAGGTAGGAAAGGTGCGCGATAACACCACGATATAGGGGAAGCTATGGGAGGTGTGCAAAAACTCAGCGATAAGGGGAAGGTATGAGAGGTGCGAGAAAACACAGTGATATAGGGGATGCTATGGGAGGTGCCTGAAAACACGGCGATATAGAAGGTATGAGAGGTGCACGAAAACACAGTGATATAGGGGAAGCCATGGGAGGTGAGCGAAAACATGGCGATATACGTGAAAGAATGAGAGGTGCGTAAAAACAAGTTGATATAGGGGAAGCAATGAGAGGTGCGCGAAAACGCAGCGATATAGGGGACTGTATGTAAGGTGAGTGAAAATACAGTGATATAGGGGAAGGTTTGACAGGTGCGCAAAATCACAATGAAATATGGGAAGCTAGGGGAGACGTGCAAAAACACGGATAAGAGGAATGTATGAGAGGTGCGCGAAAACACAGCTATTTAGGGGAAGGTATAAGAGGGAGGCGAAAACACGGTCGTATAGCGGAAGCTATGGCAGGTGCGCGAAAAGACAGCAATATATGGGACGGTATGCGAGGTGCATGAAAACACAATGATATTGGGGAAGGTATGAGAGGTGCACAAAAACACATCGATATACGGGAAGCTATGAGAGGTGCGCGAAAACACAGCAATATAGGGGAATCGCTGAGACGTGCGCGAAAACACAGCTATATAGGGGAAGCTATGGGAGGTGTGCGAAAACACAGTGATACAGCAGAAGGTATGAGATGTGCGCGAAAACAGAGCAATATAGTGGAAGCTATGGGAGGTGCGCGAAAACACAGCAATATATGGGACGGTATGTGAGGTGCATGAAAACACAGTAATATTGGGGAAGAAATGAGAGGTGCACAAAAACACAGTGATATCGGGGAAGCTATGGGAGGTGCGCGAAAACACGGCGATATACGTCAAAGAATGAGAAGTGTGTAAAAACACGCTGATATAGGGGAAGCGATGAGAGGTGCTTGAAAACGCAGCGATATAGGGGAAACTATGGGAGGTGCACCAAACACAGCGATATAGGGGAAGCTATTGGAGGTGCGTGAAAACACAGCGATATAGGGGAAGGTATGCGAAGTGCACAAAAACACATCGCTATACGGGAAGCTACAAGAGGTGTTCGAAGACACAGCGATATAGTGGAAGGTATGAGAGGTGTGTGAAAACACATCGATATTGGGGAAGCTACAATAGGTGCGTGAAAACACATCGATATACTTGAAGGTATGAGAGGTGCATGAAAACACAACGATGTAGGGGAAGCAATGGGAGGTGCGCGAAAACACAGCGACATAGTGGAAGGTATGAGAGGTGCGCAAAAACACGGAAATGTAGGGGAATGAATGAGAGGTGTGCAAAAACACAGCAATATAGGGGAAGCTATGGGAGGTGCAAAAAATCACAGCGATATAGGGGAAGGTATGAGAGATGCACGAAAACACATCGATATGGAGAAGCTATGAGAGGTGCACGAAAACACAGTGATATAGTGGAATGTATGAGAGGTGGAGAAAACAGAGATTTTGGAAAAGATATGAGAGGCGTGCGTAAACACAGCATTATAGGGGAATATATGAGAGGTGTGCGAAAACACGGCGATATAGGGGTATTTATGGCAGGTGCGCGAAAACACAGCGATATAGGGGAAGGTATGAGAGCTGCGCAAAAACACAGTGATATATGGGAAGCAATGGGAGGTGCGCGAAAACACGGCGATATGCATGAAGGAATGAGAGGTGTGTGAAAACACGTCGATATAGGGGAAGCGATGAGAGGTGCGCGAAAACACGGCGGTATAGAAGAAGGTATGAGAGATGAGCGAAAACTCAGCTAAAAAGGGGAAGGTATGAGATGTGCGCGAAAATACTGTGATATAGGCAAAGCAATGAGAGGTGAGCAAAAACACAGCGATATAGGGGAAGCTATTGGAGGTGCGCGAAAACACAGCGATATAGGGGAAGGTATGAGAGGGGCGGAAAAACACAGTGATATATGAGAAGGTATGGGAGGTGTGCGAGAACAGAGCGATATAGGGGAAGGTATGAGAGGTGCGCGAAAACACGGCGATATAGGGGAAGGTATGAGAGGGGCGGAAAAACACAGTGATATATGAGAAGGTATGGGAGGTGTGCGAGAACAGAGCGATATAGGGGAAGGTATGCGAGGTGCGTGAGAACACACTGATACCGAGGAAGGTATGAGCGGTGCGAGAAAACATGGCGATGTAGGGGAATGTATGAGAGCTGCGCGAAAACACTGCGATATAGTGGCAGCCATGAGAGGTGATCGAAAACACAGAGATATAGGGGAAGGTATGAGAGGTGCGCAAAAACACAGTGATATAGGGGAGGGTATGAGAGGTGCATGAGAAAACATCGATATAATGGAAGGTATGAGAGGTGCACAAAAACACAACGATATAGCGGAAGTTATGCGAGGTGTGCGAAAACATGGATAAATAGGAAGCTATGAGAGGTGCACGAAAACACGGCCATATAAGGGAAGGTATGAGAGGTGCGTGAACACACGGTGATATACATGAAGATATGAGAGGTGCTTCAAATCACGTCCATATAGGGGAAGGGATGAGAGGTGCATGAATGCGTAGCGATATAGGGGACGGTATGAGAGGTGCGTGAAAACACAGTTATATGGGGAAACTATGAGAGGTACGCAAAAACACAACGATATAGGGGAAGTTATCAGAGGTGCGCAAAAACACAGCGATATAGAGGAAGATATGGGAGGTGCACGAGAACACAGCGATAGAGGGGAAAATATCAGTTGTGCGTGAAAACACATCGATATAGGGGAAGATACGAGAGGTGCGCGAAAACACAAAAATATATTGGAAGTTATGAAATGTGCGCGAAAGCACAGCGATATATGGGAAGCTATGGGAGGTGAACGAAAACAGAGCGATATAGGGGAAGCTATGTGAGGTGTGCGAAAACACAGTGATACAGCAGAATGTATGAGATGTGCGCGAAGACACAGCAATATAGTGAGAGGTGCGCGAAAGCACGGGGATGTAGGAGAATGTATGAGAGGTGCACAAAATCACAGCAATACACGGGAAGTTATGAGAGGTGAGCGGAAACACAGCTATATAGGGGAAGATACGAAAGGTGCGTGGAAACAAGGGGATATAGGGGATGGCATGAGAGGTGCATGAAAACAGTAATATAGGGGTAGGTATACGAGGTGCACAAAAACACAGTGATATAGGGGAAGCCATGGGAGGTGCGCGATAACACCACGATATAGGGGAAGGTATGAGAGGTGCACAAAAACATGGTGATGTAGGGGAATGTATGAGAGGTGAGCGAAAACACAGGAATATAATGGAAGTTATGGGACGTGCGCAAAAACACAGCAATATAGTGGAAGCTATGAGAAGTGCATGAAAACACGGTGTTACAAGAGAAGATATGAGAGGTGCGTGAAAGCACAGAGATATAGGGGAATCTATGAGAGGTGCGTAAAAACATGGCGATATAGGGGAAGCTATGAGAGGTGTGCGAAAACACAGCGATATAGGGGAAGCTATGGGAGGTGCGCAAAAACACAGCGATACATGGGAAGCTATGGGTGGTGTGTGGAAACACGGCTAAATAGGGGAAGCTATGGGATGTGCATGCAAACACAGCGACATTGGGGAAGCTATGAGATGTGTGCGAAAACACAGCGATATAGTGGAAGGTATCAGAAGTGCGCGAAAACACAGAGATATAGGGAAATCTATGAAAAGTGCGCGAAAACACAGCGGTATATGGGACGCTATGGGCGGTGCACAAAAACAGAGTGATATAGGGGAAGGCATGAAAGGTGCGAGAAAACAGTGATATAGGAGAATGTATGAGAGGTGCGCGAATACACAGCGATGTAGGGGAAGCTATGCAATGTGCACGAAAACACAACAATATAGTGGAAGCTATGGGAGGAGCGTGAAAACACAGCAATATTGGGCAAGGTATGAGAGGTGCAGAAAAACACATCGATATACGGGAAGCTATGAGAGGTGCGCCAAAACCCAGCGATTATAGGGGAAGCTCTAAGAGGTGAGCGAAAACACAGCGACATAGGGGAAGTAATGAGAGGTGCGCAAAAACACGGCGATGTAGGAGAATGTATGAGAGGTGCGCGAAAACACGGCGATATAGGGAAATCTATGAGAGATGTCCGAAAACACAGCAATATAGGGGTATTTATGGCAGGTGCGTGAAAACACAACGATATAGGGAAAAGTATGGGAGGTGCGCCAAACACAACGATATAGGGGAAGCTATTGGAGGTGTGCAAGAACACAGCGATATAGGGGAAGCGATGAGAGATGCACGAAAACTCAGCGATATAGGGGATGGTGTGCAAGGTGCGTGAAAACACAGTGATATAGGGGAAGGTTTGACAGGTACGCAAAATCACAACGATATAGGGGAAGCTAGGGGAGCTGTGCAAAAACACAGCGATAAGAGGAATGTATGGGAGGTGCGCGAAAACACAGCTATTTAGGGGAAGGTATAAGAGGGAGGCGAAAACACGGCGATACAGCAGAAGCTATGGCAATTGCGCAAAAACACAGCATTATAGGGGAAGCTATAGGAGGTGTGCGAAAACACAGCAATACAGCAGAAGGTATGAGATGTGCGCGAAAACACAGCAATACAGCAGAAGGTATGAGATGTGCGCGAAAACACAGCAATACATGGGAAACAATGGGAGAAGGTATGCGAGGTGCGCAAAAACACAGCTATGTAGGGGAAGCTATGGGATGTGCATGAAAACACATCGATATACGGGAAGCTATGAGAAGTGTGCGAAAACACATCGATATACTTGAAGGTATGAGAGGTGCACGTAAACCAGCGACATAGGGGAATTTATGAGAGGTGCGCAAAAACACGGTGATGTAGTGGAATGTATGAGAGGTGAGCGAAAACACAGCAATATAAGGGAAGTTATGGGACATGCGCGAAAACACAGCAATATCATGGAAGCTATGGGAGGTTCATGAAATCACGGCGATATCGGATAAGATATGAGAGGTGCGCGAAAGGACAGAGATATAGGGGAAGCTATGAGAGGTGCGCGAAAACATGGTGATATAGGGGAAGCTATGAGAGGTGAGCAAAAACACAGCGATATAGGGGAAAGTATGGGAAGTGTGCCAAACACAGCGATATAGAAGAAGCTATTGGAGGTGCGCGAAAACACAGCGATATAGGGGAAGGTATGAGAGGTGTGCAAAAACACATCGATATGGGGAAACTACGAGAGGTGCGCGAAAACACAGCAATATAGTGGAATGTTTGAGAGGTGGCGAAAACTCAGAGATTTCGGGAAAGCTATGAGAGGTGCGTGTAAACACAGCGCTATAGGGGAATATATGAAAGGTGCGCAAAAACACGGCGATATAGGGAAATCTATGGGAGGTGTCCGAGAACACAGCGATATAGGGTTATTTATGGCAGGTGCGCGAAAACACAGCGATATAGGGGAAGGTATGAGCGGTGCGCAAAAACACAGCGATATAGGGGAAGGTATGAGAGGTGAGCGAAAACA
Organism: Mobula birostris; assembly: GCF_030028105.1. Classification (NCBI taxonomy): domain Eukaryota; kingdom Metazoa; phylum Chordata; class Chondrichthyes; order Myliobatiformes; family Myliobatidae; genus Mobula; species Mobula birostris. The sequence goes on from NW_027278274.1 coordinate 249,316, forward strand.
CGGTGATGTAGGGGAATGTATGAGAGGTGAGCGAAAACACAGCAATATAAGGGAAGTTACGGGACGTGCGCGAAAACACAGCAATATCGTGGAAGCTATGGGAGGTGCATGAAATCACGGCGATATTGGAGAAGGTATGAGAGTTGCGCGAAAACACAGTGATATAGGAGAATCAATTGGAGGTGCGCAAAAATACAGCGATATACGTGAAGGAATGAGAGCTGTGTGAAACACGTCGATACAGGGAAAGTGATGAGAGGTGAGCGAAAACACGGTGATGTAGGAGAAGGTATGAGAGATGAGCGAAAACTCAGCTAAAAAGGGGAAGTTATGAGATCTGCGCGACAACACTGCGATATAGGCAAAGCTATGAGAGGTGAGCAAAAACACAGCGATATAGGGGAAAGTACGGGAAGTGTGCAAACACAGCGATATAGGGGAAGCTATTGGAGGTGCGCGAAAACACAGCGATATAGGGGAAGCTATGAGTGGTGCGCGGAAACACAGTGACAAAGGGGAAGCTATGGGAGGTGTGTAAAAACTCAGCGATAAGGGGAAGATGTGGGAGGTGTGAGAAAACACAGACCTATAGGGGAATGTATGAGAGGTGTGCGAAAAAACATCGATATAGGGGAAGCTATGGGAGGTGCGTGAAAACACAGTGATATAGGGGAAGCTATGGGAGGTGTGCAAAAACTCAGCAATAATGAGAAGGTGTGGGAGGTGCGCGAAAACACAGCGATTTAGGGGAAGGTATGAGATGGAGGCAAAAACACAGCGATATAGGGGAATATATGAGAGGTGCGCGAAAACACGGCGATATAGGGAAATCTATGGGAGGTGTCCGAAAACACAGCGATATAAGGTAATTCATGTGAGGTGCACGAAAACACAGCAATATAGGTGAAGTTATGTGAGCTGCACGAAAACACAGTGATAAAAGGGAAGCTATGGGAGGTGCGCAAAAACACAGCAATATAGGGGAAGGTATGTGACCTGCGCGAAAACACAGTGATAAAGGGGAAGCAATGGGAGGCGAAAATACGGCGATATACGTGAAGGAATGAGAGGCGTGTGAAAACACATTGATACAGGGAAAGCGATGAGAGGTGGGCGAAAACACGGTGATGTAGGAGAAGGTATGAGAGATGAGCGAAACTCAGCTAAAAAGGGGAAGGTATGAAATGTGCGCGACAACATTGCGATATAGGCAAAGCTATGAGAGGTGAGCAAAAACACAGCGATATAGGGGAAAGTGTGGGAGGTGCGCCAAACACAGCGATATAGGGGAAGCTATTGGAGGTGCGCGAAAACACAGCGATATAGGGGAAGCTATGAGAGATGCGCGAAAACACAGCGATATAGGGGAAGCTATGGGAGGTGTGCAAAATCTCAGCAATAAGGGGAAGGTATGGGAGGTTGCGAAAACACAGAGCTATAGGGGAATGTATGAGAGGTGTTCGAAAACAGTGATATAGGGGAAGCAATGGGAGGTGCGCGAAAATACGGTGATATACGTGAAGGAATGAGAGGTGTGTGAAAACACGTCGATATAGGGAAGGCGATGAGAGGTGGGCGAAAACACGGTGATGTATGAGAAGGTATGAGAGATGAGCGAAAACTCAGCTAAAAAGGGGAAGGTATGAGATGTGCGTGCCAACACTGCGATATAGGGGAAGCTATCGGAGGTGCGCAAAAAAACAGCGATATATGGGAAGCGATGAGAGGTGCACGAAAACGCAGCAATATAGGGGATGGTATGCAAGGTGCGTGAAAACACAGTTATATAGGGGAAGGTTTGACAGGTACGCAAAATCACAATGATACAGGGGAAGCTAGGGGAGGTGCGCGAAAACACAGCAGTATAGGGCAAGCTCTGAGACGTGCGCAAAAACACAGCTATATAGGGGAAGCTATGGGAGGTGTGCGAAAACACAGCAATACAGCAGAAGGTATGAGATGCGCGCGAAAACACAGCAATACATGGAAAACTATGGGAGGTGCGTGAAGAAACCAAAATAGGGGAAGGTATTCGAGGTGCACCAGAACACAGCAATGTAGGGGAAGCTATGGGATGTGCATGAAAACACATCGATATACCGGAAGCTACGAGAGGTGCACGAAAACATGGCAATATAGTGGAAGTTATGAGAGGTGCGTGAAAACACATCGATATTGGGGAGGCTACGATAGGTGCGTGAAAACACATCGATATACTTGAAGGTATGAGAGGTGCGCAAAAACACAATGATGTAGGGGAAGCAATGGGAGGTGCGCGAAAACAGAGTGACATAGGGGAAGTTATGAGAGGTGCACAAAAACACGGCGATATACGCGAAGGAATGTGAGGTGCATGAAACTGGTCGATACAAGGAAAGCAATGAGAGGCGGGCGAAAACATGGTGATGTAGGAGAAGGTATGAGAGATGAGCAAAAACACAACGATATAGGAGAAAGTATGGGAGGTGCGCCAAACACAGCAATATAGAGGAAGCTATTTGATGTGCGCAAAAACACATCGATATAGGGGAAGCTATGAGAGGTGCGCGAAAACACAGCGATCTAGGGGAAGCTACGATAGGTGCGTGAAAACACATTGATATACTTGAAGGTATGAGAGGTGTGCGAAAACACAACGATGTAGGGGAAGCAATAGGAGGTGCGCGAAAACACAGCGACATAGGGGAATTTATGAGAGGTGCGCAAAAACACGTGATGGGGAATGTATGAGGGGTGCGTGAAAACACGGTTATGTAGGGAAAACTATGAGAGGTGTCCAAAAACACAGCGATATAGGGGTATTTATGGCAGGTGTGCAAAAATACAGTGATATAGGGGAAGGAATGAGAGGTGTGTGAAAACATGTCTATGTAGGGGAAGCGATGAGAGGTGCGCGAAAAGACGGCGGTATAGAAGAAGGTATGAGAGATGAGCGAAAACTCACCTAAAAAGGGGAAGGTATGAGATGTGCGCGAGAATACTGCGATATAGGCAAAGCTATGAGCGGTGAGCAAAAACACAGCGATATAGGGGAAGCTATGGGAGGTGCGTGAAAACACAGCGATATAGGGGAAGTTATGAGAGACGCGTGAAAACACAGCGTATAGGGGAAGCTATGGGAGGTGTGCAAAAACTCAGCGATGGGGGAAGTTATGGGAGTGGCGCGAAAATACAGTGATTTAGAGGAAGGTATGAGAGGGAGTCGAAAACACAGCGATATAGGGGAAGGTATGAGAGGTGCACGAAAACACAGTGATATAGGGGAAGCAATGGGAGGTGCGCGAAAACACGTCGAAATACGTGAAGGAATGAGAGGTGTGTGAAAACACGACGATATAGGGGAAGTGATGAGAGGTGCACGAAAGCACGGCGATATAGGGGAAGCTATGAGAGGTGAGCGAAAACACAGCGATGTAGGAGACTCTATGGGAGGTACGCAAAAACACGGTGATATAGGGGAAGGAATGATAGGTGAGAGAAAACGCAGCTTTATAGGGGAAGGTATGAGAGCTGCAAGAAAAAATGGCGATATAGTGGCAGCTATGAGAGGTGCGCGGAGTCACGGCGATGTAGGGGAATATATGACGAGTGCGCGAAAACAGGGCGATAAAGCGGAAGCTATGAGATGTGAGTGAAAACACAGCGATATAGGGGAAGGTATGAGAGGGAGGCGAAAGCACAGCGATATAGGGGAAGGGATGAGAGGTGTCCGATTAACACCGCAAAATAGGGGAAGGTATGAAAGGTGTGAAAAAAATGGTGATGTAGGGGAATGTATGAGAGGTGCACGAAAACACGGCGATATAGTGGCAGCTATGAGAGGTGCGCAGAGTCACGGTGATGTAGGGGAATATATGACAGGTGCGCGAAAACAGGACGATAAAGAGGAAGCTATGAGAGGTGAGTGAAAACACAGCAATAAAGGGTAAGCTATGGGAGGTGCGCGAAATCACAGCGATGTAGGGGAAGGGATGAGAGGTGCGTGAAAGCATCGCAACTTATGGGAAGCTATGAGAGGTGCACGAGAACACAGCGGTAGAGGGGAAGCTATGAGAGGAGTGCAAATGAGAGGTGCGCTATAACACAGTAATATAGGGGAAGTTATCAGAGGTCTTTGAAAACACGGCGATATAGTGGAAGGTACGGTAGGTGCGCGAAACACAGCGATATACAGGAATGTATCAGAGGTACGTGAAAACACAGTGATATAGGGGAATATATGAGAGGTGAGAGAAAATGCAGCTCTATAGGGGAAGGTATGAGAAGTGCGCAAAAACAGAGCGATATAGGGGACGGTATGAGAGGTGCGTGAAAACACGGCAATATAGGAGAAGGTATGAGAGACGAGCGAAAACTCAGCTAAAAAGGTGAAGGTTTGAGAGGTGTGCAAAAACACGGCGATTTAGGCAAATCTCTGAGAGGTGAGCAAAAATACAGCAATATAGCGGAAGCTATGGGAGGTGCGCCAAAGCACCGTGATGTAGTGGAAGATATCAGAGGTGCGCGAAAGCACAGAGATATAGGGCAAGGTATGAGAGGTGCGCAAAAACACGGTGATGTAGGGGAATGTATGAGAGGTGGCGAAAACACAGAGATTTTGGGAAAGCTATGAGAGGTGCGCGTAAACACCGCGCTATCGGGGCATATATGAGAGGTGCGCAAAAACATGGTGATAGGAAAATCTATGGGAGGTGTCCGGAAACACAGCGATATAGGGAAATTTATGGGAGGTGTGCCAAACACAGCGATATAGTGGAAGCTATGGGAGATGCATGAAAACATGTCGATATAGGAGAAGATATGAGAGGTGCGCGAAAGCACAGAGATATAGGGTAAGCTATGAGAGGTGCAAAAAATCACAGCGATATAGGGGAAGGTATGAGAGGTGCACGAAAGCACATTGATATGGGGAAGCTACGAGAGGTGCGCGAAAACACAGTGATATAGTGGAATGTATGAGGGGTGGCAAAAACACAGAGATTTTGGGAAATCTATGGGAGGTGTCCGAAAACGCAGCGATATAGGGGTATTTATGGGAGGTGCATGAAAACACAGCGATATAGGGGAAGGTATGAGAGCTGCGCGAATACACAGTGATATATGTGAAGGAATGAGAGGTGTGTGAAAACACGTCGATATAGGGGAAACGAGAGGTGTGCGAAAACATGGTGATATAGAAATAGGTATGAGAGATGAGCGAAAACTCAGCTAAAAAGGGGAAGGAATGAGATGTGCGCGAGAATACTGCAATATAGGCAAAGCTATGAGAGGTGAGCGAAAACACAGCGATATAGGGGAAGCTATGGGAGGTGCGCCAAACACAGCGATATAGGGGAAGATATTGAAGGTGCGCGAAAACACAGCGATATAGGGGAAGCTATGGGAGGTGTGCAAAAACTCAGCGATAGGGGGAAGGTATGAGAGGTGCGTGAAAACAGCAATATATGGGAAGCTATGGGAGATGCACGAAAACAGAGCGATATAGGGGAAGGTATGAGAGGTGTGAGAAAACACAGAAAATAGGGGAAGGTATGGGAGGTGCGTGAAAGCACGGCGATATAGGAGAAGATGTGAGAGGTGCGTGAAAATATAGCAATGTAAGGGAATCTATGCGAGGTGCGCAAGAGCACAGTGATATGGGGAAGCTATGGGAGGTGCGCAAAAACACAGTGATTTGGGAGAATATATGAGAGGGGCGCGAAAACATCGCAATATATGGGAAGCTATGAGAGGTGCGCGAAAACGCGGCGAGAAATGAGAAGCTATGGGAGGTCCATGAAAACAGTGCGATACAGGGGAAGTGATGAGAGGTGCACGAGAGCACAGCGATATAGGGGAAGCTATGGTAGGTGCTCAAAAACACATCAATATTGGGGAAGCAATGGGAGGTGCACAAAAATACAGCGATAAAGTGGAAGCTATGGGAGGTGCGCAAAAACACAGCGATATAGGGGAAGGTATGAGAGGTGTGAGAAAACACAGCAATATAGGGGAAGCTATGGGAGGTGCGTGAAAGCACAGTGATATGGGGAAGCTATGGGAGGTGCGCAAAAACACAGCGATTTGGGAGAATATATGAAAGGTGCGCGAAAAAATGGCGATATGGGGAAGTTATGAGAGGTACGCGAAAACACTGCGATTTGGGGGAAGCTATGAGAGGTGCGCGAAAACATTTCAATATATGGAATGCTATGAGAGGTGCACAAGAACACAGAGATAGAGGGGAAGCCATGAGAGGTGTCTGATAACACTGCGATATAGGGGTAGGTATGCGTGGTGCATAAAAACACAGTGATATAGGGGAAGGTATGAGAGGTGCGCGAAAGCACAACGATATGGGGGAAGGTATCACAGGTGCGTGAAAGCACAGCGATACAGGGGAACCTATGGGAGGTGTGCGAAAACACAGCGATATAGTGGATGGTGTGATAGGCACGCGAAAACACAGCGATATATGGGAAGCTATGGGGTGCGTTAAAACATGGCGAAAGAGGGGCAGATATGAGAGGTGCGCAAAAACACAGCGATGTAGGGGAAGCTATGGGAGGTGCATAAAAACACAGCGATATAGGCGAAGTTATGAGCGGTGCGTGAAAACACATCGATATAGGGGAATGCATGAGGGGTGCGCGAAAACACAGTGATGTAGGGGAAGCTATGGGAAGTGCATGAACACACGGCGAGATATGTGAAGGTATGAGAGGTGCGTGAAAACACGTCGATATAGGGGAATGTATGAGAGATGAGGGAAAACTCAGCTAAAAAAGGGAAAGTATGAGAGGTGCACGAGAAAACGGCGATATAGGCAAAGCTATGCGAGGTGCACAAAAACACGGTGATATAGGGGAAGGTATGAGAGGTGCGCAAAAACACTGCGATTTGGGGGAAGGAATGAGAGGTGCGTGTAAACATTGCAATATATGGAAAGCTATGAGAGGTGCACGAGAACACAGCGATGTAGGGGAAGCTATGGGAGGTGCATGAAAACTCAGCGAAATAGTGGAAGGTATGAGAAGTGCACGAAAACACAGCGATATATGGGAAGCTATGGGAGATGCACGAAAACAGAGTGATATAGGGGAAGGTATGAGAGGTGTGAGAAAACACAGCAATATAGGGGAAGCTATGGGCGTTGCGTGAAAATGTGGCGATATAGGAGAAGGTGTGATAGGTGTGAGTAAACACAGCAATATAGGGGATGCTCTGGGAAGTGCGTGAAAGCACGGCGATATAGGAGAAGGTATGAGTGGTGCGCGAAAACATAGGGATGTAGGGGAAGCTATACGAGGTGTGCCAGAACATGGCGATATAGGGGAAGCTATGAGAGGTGCACAAAAACACAACATTTTGGGGGAATCTATGAGGGGCGCGCTAAAACACAGCGAAAAATGGGAAGCTGTGGTAGGTCCGTGAAAACAGGGCGATTTAGAGGAAGTGATGAGAGGTGCACGAGAGCACAGCGACATAGGGGAATCTATGGGAGACGCGTGAAAACTGAGCAATATACGGGAAGTTATGAGATCTGCTTGGTGATACAGCGATATAGGAGAGGAAACGAGATGTGCGCGAAAACGGGGTGATATTGGGGAAGCTATGAGAGGTGAGCGAAACACAGCGATATAGGGGAAGCTATGGGAGGTGTGTGAAAACAGAGCAATATAGGGGAAATTATGAAGCTGCTTGATAACACAGTGTTATAGGAGAAAATATGAGAGGTGCGCGAAAAAATGGCGATATAGAGTTATGCGAGGTGCGCAAAAACACGGCGATATAGGGGAAGGTATGAGAGGTGCGCGAAAACATTGCAATTTGGGGGAAGTTATGCGAGGTGCGTGAAAACATTGCAATATATAGAAAGCTATGAGAGGTGTACGAGAACAAAGCGATAGAGGGGAAGCTATGAGAAGTGCGTGATAACACAGCGATGTAGGGGAAGCTGTGGGAGGTGCATGAAAACACAGCGATATAGGCGAAGTTATGAGAGGTACACGAAAACACATCGATATAGGGGAAGCTATGAGAGGTGCGCGAAAACACAGCGATATAATGGAAGGTATGAGAGGCGTGAGAAAACACAGCAATATAGGGGAAGCTATGGGATGTGTGTGAAAACAGATCAATATAGGGGAAGCTATGAAGCTGATTGATAACACAGCGTTATAGGAGAAAATATGAGAAGTGCGCGAAAAATGGCGATATAGGGGAAGTTATGCGAGGTGCGCAAAAACACAGCGATATAGGGGAAAGTATGAGAGGTGCGCGAAAACACTGCGATTTGGGGGAAGCTATGAGAGGTGCATGAAAACACGGCGATATAGGAGAAGGTATGATAGGTGTGAGAAAACACAGCAATATAGGGGAAGATATGGGACGTGCGCGAAAACACGGCCAAAAAAGGAGAAGGTATGAGAGGTGCGCGAAAACAGAGCGACGAAGGGGAAGCTATGCGAGGTGCGCCAGAACGCGGCGATATAGGGGAAGCTAAGAGAGGTGCGCAAAAACACAGCGATTTGGTGGAATCTATGAGAGGTGCGCGAAAACATTACAATAAATAGAAAGCTAAGAGAGGTGCACGAGAACACAGCGATAGAGGGGAAGCTATGAGAGGTGCATGATAACACAGCGATGTTGGGGAAGCTGTGGGAGGAGCATGAAAACACAGCGATATAGGCGAAGTTATGAGAGGTGTGCGAAAACACATCGATATAGGGGAAGCTATGAGAGGTGCTCAAAAACACAGCAATATAATGGAAGCTAGGGGAGGTGTGCAAAAACACAGCAATATAGGGGAAGCTATGGGATGTGTGTGAAAACAGATCAATATAGGGGAAGCTATGAAGCTGATTGATAACACAGCGTTATAGGAGAAAATATGAGAAGTGCGCGAAAAATGGCGATATAGGGGAAGTTATGCGAGGTGCGCAAAAACACGGCGATATAGGGGAAAGTATGAGAGGAGCGCGAAAACACTGCGATTTGGGGGAAGCTATGAGAGGTGCATGAAAACACGGCGATATAGGAGAAGGTATGATAGGTGTGAGAAAACACAGCAATATAGGGGAAGATATGGGACGTGCGCGAAAACACGGCCAAAAAAGGAGAAGGTATGAGAGGTGCGCGAAAACAGAGCGACGTAGGGGAAGCTATGCGAGGTGCGCCAGAACGCGGCGATATAGGGGAAGCTAAGAGAGGTGCGCAAAAACACAGCGATTTGGTGGAATCTATGAGAGATGCGCGAAAACATTACAATAAATAGAAAGCTATGAGAGGTGCACGAGAACACAGCGATGTTGGGGAAACTGTGGGAGGAGCATGAAAACACAGCGATATAGGCGAAGTTATGAGAGGTGTGCGAAAACACATCGATATAGGGGAAGCTATGAGAGGTGCTCAAAAACACAGCAATATAATGGAAGCTAGGAGAGGTGTGCAAAAACACAGCAATATAGGGGAAGCTATGGGAGGTGTGTGAAAACAGAGCAATATAGGGGAAGTTATGAAGCTGATTGATAATACAGCGTTATAGGAGAAAATATGAGAGGTGCGCGAAAAATGGCGATATAGGGGAAGTTATACGAGGTGTGCAAAAACACGGCGATATAGGGGAAGGTATGAGAGGTGCGCGAAAACACTGCGATTTGGGGGAAGCTATGAGAGGTGTGTGAAAACATTGCAATATATGGAAAGCTATGAGAGGTGCATGAAAACACGTCGATATAGCAGAAGGTTTGATAGGTGCGCGAAAACAGAGCAACATCGGGGAAGCTATGCGAGGTGCGCCAGAACGCGGCGATATAGGGGATGCTAAGAGAGGTGCGCAAAAGCACAGCGATTTGGGGGAATCTATGAGAGGTGCGCGAAAACATTGCAATATATGGGAAGCTATGGGAGATGCATGAAAACAGAGCGATATAGGGGAAGGTATGAGAGGTGTGAGAAAACACAGGAAATAGGGGCATGTATGGGAGGTGCGTGAAAGCACGGCGATATAGGAGAAGATTTGAGAGGTGCGCGATAATATAGCAACGTAAGGGAATCTATGCGAGGTGCGCAAGAGCACAGTGATATGGGGAAGCTATGGGAGGTGCGCAAAAACACAGTGATTTGGGAGAATATATGAGAGGGGCGCGAAAACATCGCAATATATGGGAAGCTATGAGAGGTGCGCGAAAACGCGGCGAGAAATGGGAAGCTATGGGAGGTCCATGAAAACAGTGCGATACAGGGTAAGTGATGAGAGGTGCACGAGAGCACAGCGATATAGGGAAAGCTATGGGAGGTGTGTGAAAACAGAGCAATATAGGGGAAGTTATGAGAGCTGCTTGATAACACAGCGTTATAGGGGAATATATGAGAGGTGGGTGAAAACATGGCGATATAGGGGAAGTTATGAGAGGTGCGTGAAAACACAGCGATGTAGGGGAAGCCATGAGTGGTGTGCAAATACACAGCGATGTAAGGGAAGCTTTGGGAGGTGTGCCAAAACATAGCCATATAGGTGTAGGTATCAGGGGTGCGCAAAAACAAGGCCATAACGGGGAAGATATGAGAGGTGCGCAAAAACACGGCAATATAGGGTAAAGTATCAGAGGTGCACGAAAACACGGCGATATAGGGGAAGCTTTGGTAGGTGCTCGAAAACACATCGATATTGGGGAAGCTATGGGAGGTGCACAAAAACACAGCGATATAGAGGAAGGTATGAGAGGTGTGAGAAAACACAGCAATATAGGGGAAGCTATGGGAGGTGCGTGAAAGCACAGTGATATGGGGAAGCTATGAGAGGTGCGCGAAAACATTGCAATATATGGAATGCTATGAGAGGTGCATGAGAACACAGCGATAGAGGGGAAGCCATGAGAGGTGCCTGATAACACTGCGATATAGGGGTAGGTATGCGTGGTGAATAAAAACACAGTGATATAGGGGAAGGTATGAGAGGTGCGCGAAAGCACAACGATATAGAGGAAGGTATCAGAGGTGCGTGAAAGCACAGCGATACAGGGGAACCTATGGGAGGTGTGCGAAAACACAGTGATATAGTGGATGGTGTGATAGGCACGCGAAAACACAGCGATATATGGGAAGCTATGGAGTGCGTTAAAACACGGCGAAAGAGGGGCAGATATGAGAGGTGCGCAAAAACACAGCGATATAGGCGAAGTTATGAGCGGTGCGTGAAAACACATCGATATAGGGGAAGGCATGAGGGGTGCGCGAAAACACAGTGATGTAGGGGAAGCTATTGGAAGTGCGCGAACACACGGTGATATATGTGAAGGTATGAGAGGTGCGTGAAAACACGTCGATATAGGGGAATGTAAGAGAGATGAGGGAAAACTCAGCTAAAAAAGGGAAGGTATGAGAGGTGCACGAGAAAACGGTGATATAGGCAAAGCTATGTGAGGTGCACAAAAATACGGCGATATAGGGGAAGGTATGAGAGGTGCGCGAAAACACTGCGATTTGGGGGAATGTATGAGAGGTGCGTGTAAACATTGCAATATATGGAAAGCTATGAGAGGTGCACGAGAACACAGCGATGTAGAGGAAGCTATGGGAGGTGCATGAAAACACCGCGATATAGGCGAAGTTATGAGCGGTGCGCAAAAGCACATCGATATAGGGGAAGCTATGAGAGGTGCACGAAAACTCAGCGAAATAGTGGAAGGCATGAGAGGTGTGCGAAAACACAGCGATATATGGGAAGCTATGGGAGATGCACGAAAACAGAGTGATATAGGGAAAGGTATGATAGGTGTGAGTAAACACAGCAATATAGGGGAAGCTCTGGGAAGTGCGTGAAAGCACGGCGATATAGGAGAAGGTATGAGTGGTGCGCGAAAACATAGCGATGTAGGGGAAGCTATACGAGGTGCGCCAGAACATGGCGATATAGGGGAAGTTATGAGAGGTGCACAAAAACACAGCATTTTGGGGGAATCTATGAGGGGCGCGCTAAAACACAGCGAAAAATGGGAAGCTATGGTAGGTCCGTGAAAACAGGGCGATTTAGAGGAAGTGATGAGAGGTGCACGAGAGCACAGCGACATAGGGGAATCTATAGGAGACGCGTGAAAACTGAGCAATATACGGGAAGTTATGAGATCTGCTTGGTGATACAGCGATATAGGAGAAGATACGAGATGTGCGCGAAAACGGGGTGATATTGGGGAAGCTATGAGAGGTGAGCGAAAACACAGCGATATAGGGGAAGCCTTGGGAGGTGCGTGAAATCACAGTGATATTGGGGAAGGGATCAGAGGTGCGTGAAAACACAACGATATAGGGGAAGCTATGCGAGGTGTGTGAAAACAGAGCAATGTAGGGGAAGTTATGAAGCTGCTTGATAACACAGCGTTATAGGAGAAAATATGAGAGGTGCACGAAAAAATGGCGATATAGGGGAAGTTATGCGAGGTGCGTGAAAACATTGCAATATATAGAAAGCTATGAGAGGTGCACGAGAACACAGCGATAGAGGGGAAGCTATGAGAGGTGCGTGAAAGCACAGCGATATAATGGAAGGTATGAGAGGTGTGTGAAAACAGAGCAATATAGGGGAAGTTATGAAGCTGCTTGATAACACAACGTTATAGGAGAAAATATGAGAGGTGCACGAAAAATGGCGATATAGGGGAAGTTATGCGAGGTGCGCAAAAACACGGCGATATAGCAGAAGGTATGATAGGTGCGCGAAAATAGAGCGATGTAGGGGAAGCTACGCGAGGTGTGCCAGAACGCGGCGATATAGGGGAAGCTAAGGGAGGTGCGGAAAAACACAGGGATTTGGGGGAATCTATGAGAGGTGCACGAAAAGACGGCGATAAATGGGAAGCTCTGGCAGGTGCATGAAAGCACGGTGATATAGGAGAAGGTATGAGTGGGGCGTGAAAACATAGTGATGTAGGGGAAGCTATGCGAGGTGCGCCAGAACACGGCGATATAGGGGAAGTATGAGAGGTGCACAAAAACACAGCGATTTGGGGGAATCTATGAGAGGCGCGCAAAAACACGGCGAGAAATTGCAGGCTATGGGAGGTCCATGAAAACAGTGCGATACAGGGGAAATGATGAGAAGTGTACGAGAGCACAGTGACATAGGGGAAGCTATGGGGGATGCATGAAAACTGAGTAATATAGGGGAAGTTATGAGAGCTGCTTGATGACACAGCGATATAGGAGAAGATATGAGATGTGCGCGAAAACAGGGTGATATTAGGGAAGCTATGAGAGCGATATTGGGGAATGTATGGGAGGTGTGTGAATACAGCGATATAGGGGAAGCTATGGGAGGTGCGCGAAAACAGGGTGATACACGTGAAGGTATGAGAGGTGCGTCAGAACATGGCGATACAGGCAAAGCTATCAAAGGTGAGCAAAAACACAGCGATAAAGGGGAAGGTATGGGAGCTGCATGAAAACACAACGATATAGGGGAAGCTATGCGAGGTGCACGAAAAACGGTGATATATATAGGAAGCTATGGGAGGTGCACAAAAACAGAGCGAGAAAGGGGAAGGTATGAGAGGTGCTTGAAAACACGGCGATATAGGGGAAGCTATGATAGGTGCGCAAAAACACAGCGATTTGGGGGAATACATGAGAGGGGCGTGAAAACATCGCAATATATGGGAAGCTATGAGAGGTGCGCGAAAACGCGGCGAGAAATGGCAGGCTATGGGAGGTCCATGAATACAGGGGAAATGATGAGAGGTGCACGAGAGCACAGCTACTTAGCAGAAGGTACGGGAGGTGTGTGAAAACAGAGCAATATAGAGGAAGTTATGAGAGCTGCTTGATAACTCAGCATTATACGGGAAAATATGAGAGGTGCACAAAAACATGGCGATGTAGGGGAAGTTATGCGAGGTGCACAAAAACACTGCGATATAGGGGAAGCTATGAGAAGTGCGCGAAAACATTGCAATATATGGAAAGCTATGAGAGGTGCACGAGAACACAGCGATAGAAGGGAAGCTATGAGAGGTGCCTGATAACACAGCGATATAGGGGTAGGTATGCGTGGTGCATGAAAACACAGTGATATAGGGGAAGGTATCAGAGGTGCACTAAAGCACAGTGATACAGGGGAATCTATGGGAGGTGTGCGATAACACAGCGATATAGTGGATGGTGTGATAGGTACGCGAAAACAGAGTGATATATGGGAAGCTATGGAGATGAGTTAAAACACAGCAAAAGAGGGGAAGGTATGAGAGGTGCGCAAAAACACAGCGATGTAGGGGAAGCTATGGGAGGTGCATGAAAACACAGTGATATAGGCAAAGTTATGAGCGGTGCGTGAAAACACATCGATATGGGGAAGCTATGAGAAGTGCGCGAAAACACAGCGATATAGTGGAAGGTATGAGAGGTGCGCGACAACACAGCAATATATGGGAAGCTATGGGAGATGCACGAAAACAGAGTGATATAGGGGAAGGTATGAGAGGTCTGAGAAAACACAGCAATATAGGGGAAGCTATGGGAGATGCGTGAAAACACGGCGATACAGGGGAAGCTAAGAGAGGTGCGTGAAAACATTGCAATATATGGAAAGCTATGAGAGGTGCGCGAAAACACTGCAATAAATAGGAAGCTATGGGAAGTCCGTGAAAACAGGGTGATGTAGGGGAAGTGATGAGAGGTGCACGAGTGCACAGCGACATAGCAGAATCTATGGGAGGTGCGTGAAAACAGAGCAATATATGGGAGGTTATGAGAGCTGCTTGATAACACAGCGATATAGGAGAATCCTTGGGAGTTGCACGAAATCACAGTGAAATCGGGCAAGGGATGAGAGGGGCGTGAAAACATAGCAATATTGGGGAAGCTATGGGAGGTGCATGAAAACACAGTGATATACGGGAATGTATGGGAGATGCGTGAAAACACTACAAAAAGGGGGAATGTATGAGAGGTGTGCGAAAACATAGTGATATAGGGAAAGCTATGGGAGGTGCGCAAAAACGGAGCGATACACATGTCGATATAGGGGAAGATATAAGAGATGAGCGAAAACTCAGCTAAAAAGGGGAAGGTATGAGAGGTGCGGGAAAACACGGCATTATAGTCAAAGCTATGAGAGGTGAGCAAAAACACAGCGATGTAGGGAAAGGTATGAGAGGAGTGTGAAAACAGAACGATATAGGGGAAGTTATGCGAGCTGCGCTAAAACACAGCGATATATGGGACGTTATGAGCGCTGCACGAAAACACGTCGATATAGGGGAAGCTACAAGAGGTGCGCGAAAACAGTAATTTAGTGGAATGTATGAGAGCTGTGCGAAAAGACAGCGATATATGGGAAGCTATAGGAGGTGCACGAAAACACAGCAGTAAAGGGGAAAGTATGAGAGGTGTGAGAAAACAGCAAAATAGGGGAAGCTATGAGAGGTGCGCAGAACCATAGCGATGTAGGGGAAGTTATGCGAGGTGTGCAAAAACACAGCGATTTTGGGGAATCTATGAGAGGTGCGCGAAAACACGGCAAAAATTGCGAAGCTATGGAAGGTCCATGAAAACAGGGCGATATAGAGGAAGTGATGATAGGTGCATGAGAGAACAGTGACATAGGGGAAGCTATGGGAGATGCGTGAAAACTGAGCAATATAGGGGAAGTTATGAGAGCTGCTTGATGACAGCGATATAGGAGAAGATATGAGATGTGCGCAAAAACACGGTGATATAGGGGAAGCTATGAGAGTTGCGTGAAAATACCGTGATTTGGGGGAAGCTATCAGAAGTGCACGAAAACATTGCAATATATGGCAAGCAATGAGAGGTGCGTGAAAACACAGCGATAGAATGGAAGTTATGAAAGGTGCACGAAAACACTGCTATTTGGGGGAAGCAATGAGAGGTGCGCGAAAACATTGCAATATATGGAAAGCTATGAGAGGTGCACGAGACACAGTGATAGAGTATGAGGGGTGCGCGAAAATAGTGATTTGGGGAATCTATGGGAGGTGCGCGAACACACGGCGATATATGTGAAGGTATGAGTGGTGCTTGAAAACACGTCGATATAGGGGAAGCTATGGGAGGTGCATGAAAACACAGTGATATAGGGGAATGTATGGGAGATGCGTGAAAACACTACAAAAAGGGGGAATGTATGAGAGGTGCGCGAAAACATAGTGATATAGGGAAAGCTATGGGAGGTGCGCAAAAACGGAGCGATACACATGACGATATAGGGGAAGATATAAGAGATGAGCGAAAACTCAGCTAAAAAGGGGAAGGTATGAGAGGTGCGGGAAAACACGGCATTATAGTCAAAGCTATGAGAGGTGAGCAAAAACACAGCGATGTAGGGAAAGGTATGAGAGGAGTGTGAAAACACAACGATATAGGGGAAGTTATGCGAGCTGCGCTAAAACACAGCGATATATGGGACGTTATGAGCGCTGCACGAAAACACGTCGATATAGGGGAAGCTACAAGAGGTGCGCGAAAACAGTAATATAGTGGAATGTATGAGAGCTGTGCGAAAAGACAGCGATATATGGGAAGCTATAGGAGGTGCACGAAAACACAGCGGTAAAGGGGAAAGTATGAGAGGTGTGAGAAAACAGCAATATAGGGGAAGCTATGAGAGGTGCGCAGAAACATAGCGATGTAGGGGAAGTTATGCGAGGTGTGCAAAAACACAGCGATTTTGGGGAATCTATGAGAGGTGCGCGTAAACACGGCAAAAATTGCGAAGCTATGGAAGGTCCATGAAAACAGGGCGATATAGAGGAAGTGATGATAGGTGCACGAGAGAACAGTGACATAGGGGAAGCTATGGGAGATGCGTGAAAACTGAGCAATATAGGGGAAGTTATGAGAGCTGCTTGATGACAGCGATATAGGAGAAGATATGAGATGTGCGCAAAAACACGGTGATATAGGGGAAGCTATGAGAGTTGCGCGAAAATACCGTGATTTGGGGGAAGCTATCAGAAGTGCACGAAAACATTGCAATATATGGCAAGCAATGAGAGGTGCGTGAAAACACAGCGATAGAATGGAAGTTATGAAAGGTGCACGAAAACACTGCTATTTGGGGGAAGCTATGAGAGGTGCGCGAAAACATTGCAATATATGGAAAGCTATGAGAGGTGCACGAGACACAGTGATAGAGGGGAAGGTATGAGGGGTGCGCGAAAATAGTGATATGGGGAATCTATGGGAGGTGCGCGAACACACGGCGATATATGTGAAGGTATGAGTGGTGCTTGAAAACACGTCGATATAGGGGAAGTGATGTGAGGTGCTCAAAAACACAGCAATATAGGGGACGGTATGAAATGTGCATGAAAACACAGTGATATAGGGGTAGGTATGCGAGGTGAACGAGAACACAGTGATATAGGGGAAGGTATGAGAGCTGCACGAAAGAAAAACAACGATATAGGGGAAGGTATGAGAGGTGTGCAAAAACACAGCGATGTAGGGGATGCTATGGGAGGTGCATGAAAACACAGCGATATAGGGGAAGCTACCAGAGGTGCGCGAAAACACAGCGATATAGTGGAAGATATGACAGGTACGCGAAAACACAGTAATATATGGAAACAAAAACAGAGCGATATAGGGGAAGATATGAAAGGTGTGACAAAACACGGCAATATAGGGGAAGCTATGAGAGGTGCGTGAAAACACGGCGATATAGGAGAAGGTATGAGAGGTGTGAGAAAACATTGCAATATATGTAAAGCTATGAGAGGTGCGTGAAAACACAGTGATATAGGGAAAGGTTTGAGAGGTGCGCCAAAAAAAAGCAACCATATAGGGGAAGGTATAAGAGGTGCGCAAAAACACAGTGATATAGAGGAAGCTATGGGAGGTATGCGAAAACACAGCGATATAGAGTAAGGTATGATAGGCACGTGAAAACACAGCGATATACGGGAAGCTATGGTGGTGCGTGAAAACATGACGATATAGGGGAAGCTATGAGAGATGCACCAAAACACTGCTATTTGGGGGAAGCTATGAGAGGTGCGCGACAACACAGCGATATAGTGGAAGATATGAGAGGTACGCGAAAACAAAGCAATATATGGAAAGTTATGGAAGGTGCACGAAAACACAGCGATAGAACAGAAGGTATGGGAGGTGCGTGAAAACGCGGCGATATAAGGGAAGCTATGCGAGGTGTGCGAAAACACAGCGATAAAGGGGAAGCTCTGAGAGGTGCGCAAAAACACTGCTATTTGGGGGAAGCTATGAGAGGTGTGCGAAAACATTGCAATATATGGAAAGCTATGAGAGGTGCACAAGAACACAGCGACAGAGGGGAAGATATGAGGGGTGTACGAAAACACAGTGATATAGGGGAAGCTACGGGAGGAGCGCGAACACACGGCGATATACGTGAAGGTATCAGACGTGTGAGAAAACACAACAATATACGGGAAGCTATGGGAGGTGCATGAAAACACGGCGATATAGGAGAAGGTATGAGAGGTGTGCGAAAACACAGCGATATATGGGAAGCTATAGGAGGTGCGCGAAAACAGAGCGAGAAAGGGGAAGGTATGAGAGGTGTCAGAAAACACAGCAATATAGTGGAAGCTATAGAGGTGCGTGAAAACGTGGCGATATAGCAGAAGGTATGAGAGGTGTGTGAAAACACAGCAATATAGGGGAAGCTATGGGATGTGTGTGAAAACACGGCGATATATGGAGAAGCTATGAGAGGTGCGCAAAAACATTGCAATATATCGAAATCTATGAGAGGTGCACGAGAACACAGTGATAGAAGGGAACCTATGAGAGGTGTGCATAACACAGCGATATAGGAGAAGGTATGAGAGGTGCGCCAAAACACAGTGATATAGGGGAA
Organism: Mobula birostris; assembly: GCF_030028105.1. Classification (NCBI taxonomy): domain Eukaryota; kingdom Metazoa; phylum Chordata; class Chondrichthyes; order Myliobatiformes; family Myliobatidae; genus Mobula; species Mobula birostris. Next base: position 268,154 of record NW_027278274.1, read on the forward strand.
GCTATGGGAGGTGCGCGAACACACGGCGATATACGTGAAGCTATGAGTGGTGCTTGAAAACACGTCGATATGGGGGAAGCGATGAGAGGTGCGCGAAAACGCAACAACGTAGGGGACGGCATGAGAGGTGCGTAAAAACACAGTGATATAGTGGTAGGTATGAGAGGTGCACAAAAACACAGCGATATAGAGGAAGGAATGGGAGGTGCGTGAAAATGCAGCGATATAGGGGAATTTATGAGAGGTGAGCGAAAACACAGCGATATAGGGGATGCCTTGGGAGGTGCGCGAAATCACAGTGATATCGGGGAAGAGATGAGAGGTGCGTGAAAACACAGCGATATAGGGGAATGTATGAGTGAAGAGCAAAAACTGAGCTAAAAAGGGCAAGGTATGAGAGGTGCGCGAGAACACGGCGATATAGGGGAAGGTATGAGAGATGCGGGAAAACAGTGATATTGGGGAAACTATGGGAGGTGCGCGAAAACACAGCGGTATACGTGAAGGTATGAGAGGTGTGTGAAAACACGTCGATTTTTGGGGAAGGTATGAGAGAAGAGCAAAAACTGAGCTAAAAAAGGTAAGGTATGAGAGGTGCGCGAAAACACGGCGATATAGGCAAAGTTGTGAGAGGTGAGCAAAAACACAGCTATATAGGGGAAGCTCTGCAAGCTGCGTGAAAACACAGTAATATAGGGGAAGTTATGAGAGGTGCGCGAAAACACATCGATATAGGGGAAGCTACGAGAGGTGCGTGAAAACACAGCGATATAGTGGAAGGTATGAGAGGTGTACGAAAACAGCGATATATGGGAAGCTATGGGAAGTGCACGAAAACAGAGCAAGAAAGGGGAAGGTATGAGAGGTGTGAGAAAACACATCAATATAGGGGAAGCTATGGGAGGTGCGTGAAAGCACGGCGATATAGGCAAAGTTATGAGAGGTGCGCAAAAACATAGCAATGTAGGGGAATCTATGCGAGGTGCGCAAAAACACAGCGATTTGGGGGAATGTATTAGAGGGGCGCGAAAATATCGCAATATATGGGAAGCTATGAGAGGTGTGCGAAAACGCGGCAAGAAATGGAAGCTATGGGAGGTCCATGAAAACAGTGCGATACAGGGGAAGTGGTGAGAGGTGCACTAGAGCACAGCTACATAGGAGAAGCTATGGGAGGTGTGTGAAAACAGAGCAATATATGGAAAGCTATGAGAGGTGCGTGAAAACACAGTGATATAGGGGAAGCTATGGGAGGTGCGCGAACACACGGCGATATACGTGAAGGTATGAGTGTTGCTTGAAAACACGTCGATATAGGGGAAGTGATGAGAGGTGCATGAAAACACAGTGATATAGGGGAAGCTGTGGGAGGAGCCTGAAAACACAGCGATATAGGCGAAGTTATGAGAGGTGCGCGGAAAAAAAACAATATGGGGAAGGTATCAGAGGTGCGCAAAAACACAGCAATATGGAGGAAGCTACGGGAGGTGTGCGAAAACACAGCGATATTGGAGGAAGTTATGAAAGGCACGCGAAAACACAGCGATATACGGGAAGCTATGGTTGTGCGTGAAAACACAGCAAAATAGGGGAAGGTATGAGAGGTGCGCAAAAACAGCGATGTGGGGGATGCTGTGGGAGGTGCATGAAAACACAGCGATATAGGCGTAGTTATGAGAGGTGCGCAAAAACACATCGATATATGGGAAGCTACGAGAGGTGCGCGAAAACACAGCGATATAGTGGAAGCTATGAGTGGTACGCGAAAACACAATATATGGAAAGCTATGGAAGGTGCACGAAAACAGAGTCATAAAGGGGAAGGTATGAAAGGTGTGACAAAACACAGCAATATAGGGGAGGCGATGAGAGGTGCGTGAAAACATGGCGATATAGGAGAAAGTATGAGAGGTGCGCAAAAACATAGCGATATATGGGAAGCTATGGAAGGTGCACGAAAACAAAGCGAGAAAGGGGAAGGTATGAGAGGTGTGAGAAAACACAGCAATATAGGGGAAGCTATGGGAGGTGCGTGAAAGCATGGCGATATATGGAGCAGCTATGAGAGCTGCGCGAAAACATTGCAATACATGGAAAGTTTTGAAAGGTGCACGAGAACACAGAGATAGAAGGGAAGCTATGAGAGGTGCGCATTAACACAGCGATATAGCGGAAGGTATGAGAGGTGCGCGAAAAGACAGCGATATATGGGAAGCTATAGGTGGAGCACGAAAACACAGCGAGAAAGGGGAAGGTATGAGAGGTGTGAAAAAGCACAGTAATATAGGGGAAGCTATGGGAGGTGCGTGAAAGCACGGCGATATAGGAGAAGGTATGACAGGTGCGTGGAAACATAGCGATGTAGGGGAAGTTATGCGAGGTGTGAAAAAACACAGCGATTTGGGGAAATCTATGAGAGGTGCGCGAAAACACGGTGAAAAATGGGAAGCTATGGGAGGTCCGTGAAAACAGGGCGATATAGAGGAAGTAATGAGAGGTGCACGAGAGCACAGCGACATAAGGGAAGCTATGGGACATGCGTGAAAACCGCAATATAGGGAAAGTTATGAGAGGTGCTTGATGACACAGCGATATAGGGGAAGCTATGACAGGTGCGCGAAAACACAGTGATATAGGGGAAGCTATGGGAGGTGCGTGAAAACACGGCGATATACGTGAATGTATGAGAGGTGTGCGAAAACACAACCATATAGGGGAAGTTACGCAAGGTGCGCGAAAGCACCACGATTTGGGGGAAGCTATCAGAAGTGCACGAAAACATTGCAATATCTGGCAAGCTATGAGAGGTGCGCGAAAACACAGGAATAGAACGGAAGGTATGGAAGGTACGTGAAAACACGGCAATATAGGGGAAGCAATGCGAGGTGTGCGAAAACACGGCGATATGGGGGAAGCTATGAGAGATGCGTGAAAACACGACGATATAGGGGAAGTTATGAAAAGGAAACCAAAACACAGCGATATAGGGAAAGGTCTGAGATGTGCGCGAAAACACAGCAATATAGGGGAAGCTGTGGGTGGTATGCGAAAACACAGCAATACAGCCGAAGGTATGGGACGTGTGCGAAAACACAGCAATATAGTGCAATGTATGAGATGTGCGCGAAAACACAGCGATGTAGGAGAATGTATGAGAGGTGCTGGAAAACGCGACCATACAGGGGAAGGTATGAGAGGTGATCGAAAAAACGGTGATATAGGGGGAAGCTATGTGTGGCGCGCAAATACAGAGTGATATAGAGGAAGGTATAAGAGGTGCGCAAAAACAGCGATTTTGGTGAAGCTATGGGGGTGCATGAAAACACGGCAATATAGGGGAATATATGAGATGTGCGCGAAAACAAAGCGATGTAGGGGAAGCTATGGGAGGTGCGCAAAAATACAGCGATATACGGGAATGTATGAGAGGTACACGAAAACACAGCACTACAGGGGAAGCTATGGGAGGTGCGTGCAAACACAGCGATATAGTGGAAGCTATGAGAGGTGCGCAAAAACATGGCGATGTAGGAGAAACTATTGGAGGTGCACGAAAACGCAGCGATGTACCGGAAAGTATGAGAGGTGTGTGAAATCACAGAGACATAGGGGAAGGTAAGAGAGCTCCACAAAAACAAGGTGATATATAGGAACCTATTGGATGTGCGTGAAAACACAGCGATGTAGAGGAATCTATGGGAGGTGCACAAAAAACAGCGATATAGGGGAAGTTAAGGGAGGTGCGTGAAAAACGGCGATATAGGGTAGTTATGAGAGGTGCGTGAAAACATGGCGATGTAGGGGAAACGATTGGAGGTGTACGAAAACATAGTAATATAGGGGAAGGTTTGAGAGGTGTGAGAAAACAAAGCGATGTCGTGGAAGCTATAAGAGGTGCGCGAAAACACGGTCATATAGGGGAAGCTATGAGATTTGCGCAAAAAGAGTGTGATATAGGGGAAGCTATGGGAGGTGCGCGAATAGACAGTGATATAGGAGAAGCTATGAGAGGTGCAAGAAAACACAGCGATATAGGGGAAAGTATGAAAAGTGCACAAGAACGCGGCGATATAGCGGAAGCTATGAGAGGTGAGCAAAACACGGCAATGTAGGGGAAACTATAGGGGGTGCACGAAAACAGCAATATAGGGGAAGGTATGAAAAGCGCAAGAAAACAGGGCGATATAGGGCAAGCTATGAGAGGTGCACGAAAACATGGCGATGTTGGAGAAGCTATGGGAGGTGCGCGAAAACACAGCAATGTAGAGGAAACTATGGGAGGTGCGCGAAAACGCAGCGATATAGGGGAAACCATGAGAGCTGCGCAAAAACAGGGCGATATTGGGGAAGCTATGAGAGGTGTGCGAAAACAGAGTGATATAGGGGAAGGTATGAGAAGTGCACGAAAACGCGGCGATGTATGGGAAAGTATGAGAGGTGCGCGAAATCACAGCGACATAGGGGAAGGTAGGAGAGCTCCACAAAAACAAGTCGATATATAGGAAACTATTGGATGTGCGTGAAACACAGCAATGTAGGAGAATGTATGAGAGGTGCGCGAAAACGCGGTGATACAGGGGAAGGAGTGAGAGGTGAGTGAAAACACGGCGATATAGGGGGGAAGCTATGTGAGCTGCGCAATTACAGAGAGATGTAGAGGAAGGTATAAGAGGTGCGCGAAAACAGCGATTTAGGGGAAGCTATGGGAGGTGCCTGAAAACACGGCAATATAGGGGATGATATGAGATGTGCGCGAAAACACAGCGATGTAGGGGAAGCTCTGGGAGGTGCGCTAAAACACAGCGACATAGGGGAAGGTATGATAGGCCGGTGAAAACACAGCAATATATGGGAAGCTATGGGAGGTGCGCGAAAACACAGAGCTTTTGGGAAAGCTTTGAGAGGTCTGAAACTCAGTATCTCCCTGTTAGGGTACGTTTTCCAACGTCCAGTTCAGTTCCGATGGTGACCTCTGAAACTCAGTCTCTCCGTGTCAGGTATTCTAAGTTTTACTTCAGCGCCGAGGTTTACCTGTGTAATTCCGTCTCTCCGTGCCAAGAGAGGTTTTGCCTACCGCTTTACTTTCTACGCTCCGTGTCAGGATAGTTCTGCCTACCTTCTGCTTCCCTGAACACCTTCCTGTTTGCCGTTAACGCTCACACAAATCAGTGCGCACCCTCATGTGCGAGAACGCAGCCCTAAATCAGTGTGCACCCCCAAATCATGTTCACCCCCAAAACTCCGTGCGCACTCATATTCACAGTCACTTCCTTAGTTCTGCGTTTTCCGCAGATTGGTGCGCATCCCAACCCCGCTGACACGCCCAACCCCGCTGTTATCCCCGCAGGCATGACAGATATTTTCAGAGCAACAATTATTTAAAACCGTTCAGAGAACTGTTGAAAAAATAATAATTGTAAATTCTTTGCAAATCTTGGTGTAACTTCAAACCCGTATTGAATCCGAACGCACATACGATTATCTTCGAGCATAAACCGTGTCAAACAGTTCAGAAAATGGCTGCCTCGACATTAAAAAACGCAGCATGAGGGTGCGCACTGATTTGGGGATTGAGGATATTTAGAGGTTTGTCATAAAATGCAGGGGTGCACACGGCTTCTGGTGGCTCATGTGGATTATTGAGGTGCGCGCAGATTTAGTCGTTGTGTTGCAAGGAACGAGGTCCGGAGATTAAGTTGGGAAGTAGACGAGGGTATGCGCGTTAACGGCAAACAGAAAGGTGTTCGTATGCAAATTTTGAGTAGCAACCTCCAATTTAAAAACACAATGCGAACAGATTTGAAAAAATTAAAGGGCCTATAATCCCCAAGAATGAAACAAATTTGAGATTCGTCACTATTGAAAATCCAAAGACACACCCAAATCCGGGAACACCACCAAACCCTCTCACACCCGCATTAGAGTATGCCAAAGAAATAATCATTTCAAAACCTTCAAAAAATATCTCTCTGCACAAGTTTAAAGTGGCGAGCTGAGGTATGGCTAGAGGTGAGTATTGGCTAAAGGCTAGAGGCTAGGGTCAAGGCTTGGCTAGAGGCTAGAGACCAAGCTTGGCTAGAGACTAGAAGTGAGGCTTGGCTAGAGGAGAGAGGTGAGTCTTGGCTACAGGCTAGATGCTAGAGGGGAGGTACCTGTCACAGATTTCCTCTATATCGCCATGATTTTGTGCACCTCTCATACCTTCCCCTATATCGCCGAGATTTCGCGCACCTCTCATAGCTTCCCTTATATTGCCATTTTCGTGCACATCCCATAGATTCCCCTATATCGCTGTGTTTTGCGCACCTCTCATACCTTCCACTCTATCGCCCTGTTTTCACGCACCTCCCATAGTTTCCCCTATATCGCTGTGTTTTCGCGCACCTCGCAACCTTCCCCTATATCGTTGTGTTTTCACGCACCTCTCATACCGTCCCCTATATCACTGTTTTTTTGCGCACCCCTCATACCTTCACCTTTATCGCAGTGTTTTCACGCACCTCTCATAGCTTCCCCTATATTGCTCTGCTTTCGCGCACCTCGCATAGCATCCCCTATACCGTTGTGTTTTTGCGCACCTCTCATACCTTCCCCTATATCACTGTGTTTTTGCTGACCTCTCATAGCTTTGCCTATATCGACGTGTTCTTGCGCACCTCTCACACCTTCCCCTTTTTAGCTGAGTATTCGCTCATCCCTCATACCTTCCCCTATATCGACGTGTTTTCACGCATATTTCATACCTTCATGTATATCGCCGTGTTTTCGCGCACCTCCCATAGCTTCCCCTATATCGCTGTGTTTTCACGCACCTCTCATCCCGTCCCTGATATCACTGTGATTTCGCGCACCTCCCAAGGCTTCCACTATATTGCTGTGTTTTTGCTCACATCTCATAGCTTCCCCTATATTGCCGTGTTTTCACGCACCTAACATCGCTTCCCCTATATTGCTGTTTTCGTCCACCTCTCATACCTTCCCCATATCACTGTGTTTTCATGCACCTCTCATGCCATCCCCTACATCGCTGCGTTTTCGCGCACCTCTCATAGCTTCCCCTAGATCGCCGTGTTTTTGCTCACCTCACATAGCTTCCCCTATATCGTTGTGTTTTCGCGCACCTCTCATAACTTCCCCCATATCGATGTGTTTTCGCGCACCTCTCATAGCTCCCCCTATATCACTGTGTTTTCGCTCACCTCTCATAGCTTCCTTTCTATCGCTGTGTTCTCGGGCACCTCTCTTAGCTTTTCATATATTGTAAAGTTTTCGTGCACCTCTCATTACTTCCACTATATCGTTGTGTTTTCACGCACCTCTCGTAGCTGCCCCTCTATTGATGTGTTTTCGCGCACCTCTCATAACTTTGCCTATATCGCTAAGTTTTCATGAAATAGTGGATGCATTAGTGATAATTTTATTTTAATTTTAGTCAACCCTAATGACGTGGATGAGGGAATTAAATGCAGCATCTCCAAGTTTGCGGATGACACGAAGCTGGGTGGCAGTGTTAGCTGTGAGGAGGATGCTAAGAGGATGCAGGGTGACTTGGATAGGTTGGGTGAGTGGGCAAATTCATGCAGATGCAATTTAATGTGGATAAATGTGAAGTTATCCACTTTGGTGGCAAAAATAGGAAAGCAGATTATAATCTGAATGGTGGCCGATTAGGAAAAGGGGAGGTGCAACGAGACCTGGGTGTCATTATACACCAGTCATTGAAAGTGGGCATGCAGGTACAGCAGGCGGTGAAAAAGGCGAATGGTATGCTGGCATTTATAGCGAGAGGATTCAAGTACAGGAGTAGGGAGGTACTACTGCAGTTGTACAAGGCCTTGGTGAGACCACACCTGGAGTATTGTGTGCAGTTTTGGTCCCCTAATCTGAGGAAAGACATCCTTGCCATAGAGGGAGTACAAAGAAGGTTCACCAGATTGATTCCTGGGATGGCAGGACTTTCATATGAAGAAAGACTGGATGAACTGGGCTTGTACTCGTTGGAATTTAGAAGATTGAGGGGGGATCTGATTGAAACGTATAAGATCCTAAAGGGATTGGACAGGCTAGATGCAGGAAGATTGTTCCCGATGTTGGGGAAGTCCAGAACGAGGCGTCACAGTTTGAGGATAGAGGGGAAGTATTTTAGGACCGAGATTAGGAAAAACGTCTTCACACAGAGAGTGGTGAATCTGTGGAATTCTCTGCCATAGGAAACAGTTGAGGCCAGTTCATTGGCTATATTTAAGAGGGAGTTAGATATGGCCCTTGTGGCTGCAGGGGTCAGGGGGTATGGAGGGAAGGCTGGGGCGGTGTTCTGAGTTGGATGATCAGCCATGATCATAATAAATGGTGGTCAAGGCTCGAAGGGCCGAATGGCCTACGCCTGCACCTATTTTCTATGATTCTAGGTTTGTATATCACTGTGTTTTCGCACACCTCTCATACATTCCACTATATCGATGTTTTTTCACGCATCTCTCGTAGCTTCCCCTATATCGATGTTTTCGCACACCACTCATACCTTCCCCTATATCGCAGTGTTTTCGCGCACCTCTCATAGCTTCCCGCTTATCACTGTCTTTTCATGCACCTCTCATACCTTCCCCTATATCGCCCTGTTTTCACGCACCTCCCATGATTTGCCATATATCGCTGCGTTTTCGCGCACTTCTCATACCTTCCTCTTTTCTTTTTTTCCTGTGTTATCGCACACCTCTCATAGCATTCCCTCTATTGCTGTGTTCTCGTGCACCTCTCATAGGTTTCTATATGTTGCAATTTTCACGCGCCTCTCATAGCTTCCCCTATATCGCCGTGTTTTCGCGCACCTCGCATAGCTTCACCTCCACCACTATGTTTTAGCACACCTCTCATACCTTCTCCATATATCGCCATGCTTTCACGCACCTCCCATCGCTCCCCTTATATTGCTCTGTTTACTCACACATCTCATTCCTTCCCCTTTCTTGCTCTGTTTTCATGCACCTCCCATAGCTTCCCATATATCGCTGTGTTTTCACACACCTCTCATACCTTCTACTATATCGCTGTGTTTTCGCGCACATCTCGTAGCTTCCCCTACATTGATGTGTTTTCGGGCACCTCTCATAATTTCCCTGATATCGCTGTGTTTTCGCGCATCTCGCATAGCTTCCCCTATATCGTTGTATTTTAACACACCTCTCATTCCTTCCCATATATTGCTATGTTTTTGCTCACCTCTCACAGCTTTGCCCATATCGCCGTGTACTCACGCACCTCTCATACCTTCCCCTTTTTAGCTGAGTTTTTGCTCATCTCTTATACCTTCCCCTATATCGCCGTGTTTTCACGCATCTCCTACATCTTCCCCTGTATCACTGTGTTTTCGCGCACCTCTCATACCTTCCCCTGTATCGCAGTGTTTTAACGCACCTCCCATACATTCCGCTATCTCTCTGTGTTTTCACGCACCTCACATAGCTTCCCCTATATCGTGTTTTCGCGCACCTCTAATAACCTTCCCCTATATCTCTGTTTTTGCTCACCTCTGATAGCTTTGCCTATATCGCCATGTTCTCACGCACCTCTTATACCTTCCCCTTTTTAACTGAGTTTTCACTCATCTCTCATACCTTCCCCTATATCGACGTGTACTAAAGCACCTCTCATACCTTCACGTATATCGCCGTGTTTTCGCGCATCTCCTATATCTTCCCCTATATCACTGAGGTTTTGCGCAACTCTCATACCTTCCCCAATATCGTTGTGTTTTCGCACACCTCTCATACTTCCACTATATCGATGTTTTTTCACGCACCTCTCATAGTTTCCCCTATATCGAAATGTTTTCGTGCACCACTCATAGCTTCCCGCTTATCACTGTCTTTTCATGCACCTCTCATACCTACCACTATATTGCCCTGTTTTCACGCACCTCGCATAGTTTGCCATATATCGCTGCGTTTTCACACACTTCTCATAACTTCCCCTTTTTTGCTGTGTTATCGCACACCTCTCATAGCATCCCCTCTATTGCTGTGTTCTCGTGCACCTCTCATGGGTTTCTATATGTCGCAATATTTTCGCGCACCGCTCATAGCTTCCCCCAAATCGCTGTGTTTTCGCGCACCTCTCATAGCTTCCCCTATACCGCCGTGTTTTCGCGCACCTCGCATAGATTCACCTCCACCAATATGTTTTCACACACCTCTCATACCTTCTCCATATATCGCCATGCTTTCACGCACCTCCCATAGCTCCTCCTATATTGCTGTGTTTTCTCACACCTCTCATACCTTCCCCTTTCTCGCTCTGTTTTCATGCACTTCCCAAACATTCCCATATATCGCTGTGTTTTCGCACAGATCTCATACCTTCCACTATATCGCTGTGTTTTCGCGCACCTCTCGTAGCTTCCCCTATATCGATATGTTTTCACGCACCTCTCATAATTTCCCTGATATCACTGTGTTTTCGCGCACTTCTCGTAGCTTCCCCTACATTGATGTGTTTTCGGGCACCTCTCATAAATTCCCTGATATCGCTGTGTTTTCACGCATCTCGCATAGCTTCCCCTATATCGTTGTATTTTCACGCACCTCTCAAGCCTTCCCCTATATTGCTATGTTTTTGCTCACCTCTCACAGCTTTGCCTATATTGCCGTGTACTCACGCACCTCTCATACCTTCCCCTTTTTAGGAGAGTTTTTGCTCATCTCTTATACCTTCCCCTATATCGCCGTGTTTTCGCGCATCTTCTATATCTTCCCCTATATCACTGTGTTTTCGCGCACCTCTCATACCTTCCCCTGTATCGCAGTGTTTTAACGCACCTCCCATACATTCCCCTATCTCTCTGTGTTTTCACGCACCTCACATAACTTCCCCTATATCGTGTTTTCGCGCATCTCTAATAACCTTCCCCTATATCACTGTGTTTTTGCTCACCTCTGATAGCTTTGCCTATATCGCCATGTTCTCACGCACCTCTCATACCTTCCCCTTTTTCACTGAGTTTTCGCTCATCCCTCATACCTTCCCCTATATAGACGTGATTTCACGCACCTCTCTACCTTCACGTATATCACTGTGTTTTCGCACACCTCCCATAGCTTGCCCTATGTCACTGAGGTTTTGCACACCTCTCATACCTTCCCCTATATCGTTGTTTTTTCACGCACCTCTCATACCTTCTTCATATATGGCTATACTTTCACGCACCTCCCATAGCTCCCCCTATATTGCTGTGTTTTCTCACACCTCTCATACCTTCCCCTTTCTCGCTCTGTTTTCATGCACCTCCCAAAGATTCCCATATATCGCTGTGTTTTCGTGCACCTCTCATACCTTCCACTATATCGCTGTGTTTTCGTGCACCTCTCGTAGCTTCCCCTATATTGATGTGTTTTAATGCACCTCTCATACCTTCCCGTATATCGTTGCATTTTTGCACACCTCTCATACCTTCCACTAAATCGATGTTTTTTCACGCACCTCTCGTAGCTTCGCCTATATCGATATGTTTTCGCGCACCTCTCATACCATCCCCTATATCGCTGTGTTTTCGCGCACCTCTCATAGGTTCCCACTTATCACTGTCTTTTCATGCACCTCTCACACCTACCCCTATATCGCCCTGTTTTCACGCAGCTCCCATAGTTTGCCATATATCGCTGCGTTTTCGCACACCTCTCATACCTTCCCCAATATCGCCATGCTTTCGTGCACCTCTCATAGCTTCCCATATATCGTTGTGGTTTTGCGCACCTCTCATACCTTCCCCTGTATCTCAGTGTTTTAACGCACCTCCCATACATTCCCCTATTTCGCTGTGTTTTCACGCACCTCTCATACCTTCCCCTGTATCTCAGTGTTTTAACGCACCTCCCATACATTCCCCTATTTCGCTGTGTTTTCACGCACCTCTCATACCTTCCCTTATATCGTTGCGTTTTCGCACACCTCTCATACCTTTCACTATATCGATGTTTTTTCAAGCACTTCTTGTAGCTTCCCCTAGATCGATATGTTCTGGTGCACCACTCATACCTTCCCCTATATCGCTGTGTTTTCGCGCTCCTCCCATACCTTCCCCTATATCACTGTGTTTTCATGCACCTCTCATACCTTCCCTTATATCGTTGTGTTTTCGCACACATCTCATACCTTCCACTATATTGATATTTTTTCACGCACCTCTCGTAGCTTCCCCAATATCGATATGTTTTCGCGCAGCACTCATACCTTCCCCTATATCGCCGTGTATTCGCGCACCTCGCATAGCTTCACCTCCACCACTGTTTTCACGCACCTCTCATACCTCCACGTATATCGCCGTGTTTTCGCGCACCTCTCATACCTTCCCCAATATCGCCGTGCTTTTGTGCGCCTCTCATAGCTTCCACTATATCGATGTTTTTTCATGCATCTCTCGTTGCTTCCCCTATATCGATATGTTTTCGCACACCACTCATACCTTCCCCTATATCGCTGTGTTTTTGCGCATCTCTCATCGCTTCCCGCCTATCACTGTCTTTTCATGCACCTCTCATACCTACCACTATATCGCCCTGTTTTCACGCACCTTCCATAGTTTGCCATATATCGCTGTGTTTTCGCACACTTCTCATACCTTCCCCTTTTTTTGCTGTGTTATCGCACACCTCTCATAGCATCCCCTCTATTGCTGTGTTCTCGTGCACCTCTCATAGGTTTCTATAAGTTGCAATATTTACGCGCACCTCTCATAGCTTCCCCCAAATCGCTGTGTTTTCATGCACCTCTCATAGCTTTCCCTATATCGCCGTGTTTTCACGCACCTCGCATAGATTCACCTCCACCAATATGTTTTCACACACCACTCATACCTTCTCCATATATCGCCATGCTTTCACACACCTCCCATAGCTCCCCCTATATTTCTGTGTTTTCTCACGCCTCTCATACCTTCCCCTTTCTCGCTCTGTTTTCATGCACCTCCCATAGCTTCCCATATATCGCTGCGTTTTCGCACACCTCTCATACCTTCCCCAATATCGCCGTGCTTTCGTGCACCTCTCATAGCTTCCCATATATCGCTGTGGTTTTGCGCACCTCTCATACCTTCCCCTGTATCTCAGTGTTTTAACGCACCTCCCATACATTCCCCTATTTCGCTGTGTTTTCACGCACCTCTCATACCTTCCCCTGTATCTCAGTGTTTTAACGCACCTCCAATACATTCCCCTATTTCGCTGTGTTTTCACGCACCTCCCATAGCTTCCCCTATATCCCTGTGTTTTCACGCACCTCTCATACCTTTCCTTATATCGTTGCGCTTTCGCACACCTCTCATACCTTTCACTATATCGATGTTTTTTCAAGCACTTCTCGTGGCTTCCCCTATATCGATATGTTTTGGCGCACCACTCATACCTTCCCCTATATCGCTGTGTTTTCGCGCTCCTCCCATACCTTCCCCTATATCACTGTGTTTTCATGCACCTCTCATACCTTCCCTTATATCGTTGTGTTTTCGCACACATCTCATACCTTCCACTATATTGATATTTTTTCACGCACCTCTCGTAGCTTCCCCTATATCGATATGTTTTCGCGCAGCACTCATACCTTCCCCTATATCGCCGTGTTTTCGCGCACCTCGCATAGCTTCACCTCCACCACTATGTTTTCACGCACCGCTCATACCTTCACGTATATCGCCGTGTTTTTGCGCACCTCCCATAGCTTCCTCTACATCACTGTGTTTTCGTGCACCTCTCAAACCTTCCCCAATATCGCTGTGCTTTCGTGCACCTCTCATAGCTTCCCATATATCGCTGTGGTTTTGCGCACCTCTCATACCTTCCCCTGTATCTCAGTGTTTTAATGCACCTCCCATACATTCCCCTATTTCGCTGTGTTTTCGCGCACCTCTCATACCTTCTACAATACCGCTGTGTTTTAGCGCACCGCCGTAGCTTCCCCTGCATTGATGTGTTTTCGGGCACCTCTCATAATTTCCCTGATATCGCTGTGTTTTCGCGCATCTCGCATAGCTTCCCCTATACCGCCGTGTTTTCGCGCACCTCCCATAGCTTCCCCTATATCACTGTGTTTTCGTGCACCTCTCATACCTTCCCCAATATCGCCGTGCTTTCGTGCACCTCTCATAGCTTCCCATATATCGTTGTAGATTTGTGCACCTCTCTTACCTTCCCCTATATCGTTGTGTTTTCGCACACCTCTCATACCTTCCACTATATCGATGTTTTTTCACACACCTCTCGTAGCTTCCCCTATATTGATGTGTTTTCGGGCACCTCTCATAATTTCCCTGATATCACTGTGTTTTCGCGCATCTCGCATATCTTCCCCTCTATAGTTGTATTTTCATGCACCTCTCATACCTTCCCCTATATCGCTATGTTTTTGCTCACCTCTCACAGTTTTGCCTATATAGCCGTGTTCTTGCGCACCTCTCATAGCTTCCCCTTTTTAACTGAGTGTTCATTCGTCTCTCATACCTTCCCCTATATCGATGTGTTTTCACGCAACCTCTCTTCCCTCACGTATATCGCCGTCTTTTCGCACACCTCCCATAGCTTCCCCTGTATCACTGTGGTTTTGCGCACCTCTCATACCATCCCCTATATCGTTGTGTTTTCGCACACCTCTGATACCTTCCACTATATTGATGTTTTTTCACGCACCTCACGTAGCTTCCCCTATATAGAAATGTTTTCGCGCACCACTCATACCTTCCCCTACATCGCTGTGTTTTCACGTACCTCTCATAACTTCCCGCTTAACACTCCCTTTTCATGCACCTCTCATACCTACACCTATATCGCCCTGTTTTCACGTACCTCCCATAGTTTGCCATATATCGCTGTGATTTCGCACACGTGTCATATCTTACCCTTTTTTGCTGTGTTATCGCACACCTCTCATAGCATCCCCTCTATGGCTGTGTTCTCGTGCACCTCTCATAGGTTTCTATATGTCGCAATATTTTCACGCACCTCTCATAGCTTCCCCCAAATCGCTGTGTTTTTGCGCACCTCTCATAGCTTCCCCTATATCGCCGTTGTTTCGCGCATCTCGCATAGATTCACCTCCACCACTATGTTTTCGCAGACCTCTCATACCTTCTCCATATATCGCCATGCTTTCACGCACCTCCCATAGCTCCCCATATATTGCTGTGTTTTCTCACGCCTCTCATACCTTCCCCTTTCTCGCTCTGTTTTCATGCACCTCCCATAGATTCCCATATATCGCTGTGTTTTCGCGCACCTCTTATACCTTCCACTATATCGCTGTGTTATCGCGCACCTCTCGTGGCTTCCCCTATATTGATGTGTTTTCGGGCACCTCTCATAATTTCCCTGATATCGCTGTGTTTTCGCGCATCTCGCATAGCTTCTCCTATATCGCTATGTTTTTGCTCACCTCTCACAGCTTTGTCTATATTGCCGTGTTCTTGCGCACCTGTCATACCTTCCCCTTTTTTAGCTGAGTTTTTGCTCATCTCTCATACCTTCCCCTATATCGCCGTGTTTTTGCGCATCTCCTATATCTTCCTCTATATCATTGTGTTTTCCCACACCTCTCATACCTTCCACTATATCGATGTTTTTTCACGCACCTCTCGTAGCTTCCCCTATATCGATATCTTTTTGCGCAGCACTCATACCTTTTCTATATCGCCATGTTTTCGCGCATCTCCTATATCTTCCCCTATATCACTGTGTTTTCGCACACCTCTGATACCTTCCACTATATTGATGTTTTTTCACGCACCTCACGTAGCTTCCCCTATATAGAAATGTTTTCGCGCACCACTCATACTTTCCCCTACATCGCTGTGTTTTCACGTACCTCTCATAACTTCCCGCTTAACACTCCCTTTTCATGCACCTCTCATACCTACACCTATATCGCCCTGTTTTCACGTACCTCCCATAGTTTGCCATATATCGCTGTGATTTCGCTCACGTGTCATACCTTACCCTTTTTTGCTGTGTTATCGCACACCTCTCATAGCATCCCCTCTATGGCTGTGTTCTCGTGCACCTCTCATAGGTTTCTATATGTCGCAATATTTTCACGCACCTCTCATAGCTTCCCCCAAATCGCTGTGTTTTTGCGCACCTCTCATAGCTTCCCCTATATCGCCGTTGTTTCGCGCATCTCGCATAGATTCACCTCCACCACTATGTTTTCGCAGACCTCTCATACCTTCTCCATATATCGCCATGCTTTCACGCACCTCCCATAGCTCCCCCTATATTGCTGTGTTTTCTCACGCCTCTCATACCTTCCCCTTTCTCGCTCTGTTTTCATGCACCTCCCATAGATTCCCATATATCGCTGTGTTTTCGCGCACCTCTTATACCTTCCACTATATCGCTGTGTTATCGCGCACCTCTCGTGGCTTCCCCTATATTGATGTGTTTTCGGGCACCTCTCATAATTTTCCTGATATCGCTGTGTTTTCGCGCATCTCGCATAGCTTCTCCTATATCTTTGTGTTTTCGCGCACCTCTCATACCTTCCCCTATATCGCTATGTTTTTGCTCACCTCTCACAGCTTTGTCTATATTGCCGTGTTCTTGCGCACCTGTCATACCTTCCCCTTTTTTAGCTGAGTTTTTGCTCATCTCTCATACCTTCCCCTATATCGCCGTGTTTTTGCGCATCTCCTATATCTTCCTCTATATCATTGTGTTTTCCCACACCTCTCATACCTTCCACTATATCGATGTTTTTTCACGCACCTCTCGTAGCTTCCCCTATATCGATATCTTTTCGCGCAGCACTCATACCTTTTCTATATCGCCATGTTTTCGCGCATCTCCTATATCTTCCCCTATATCACTGTGTTTTCGCACACCTCTCATACCTTCCCCGTCTCGCAGTGTTTTAACGCACCTCCCATACATTCCCCTATCTCGCTGTGTTTTCACGTACCTCACATAGCTTCCCCTATGTCGTGTTTTCGCGCACCTCTAATAACCTTCCCCTATATCACTGTGTCTTTGCTCACCTCTGATAGATTTGCCTATATCGCCATGTTTTCATGCACCTCTCATACCTCCCCCTTTTTAACTGCGTTTTCACCCATCTCTCATACATTCCCCACATCGACGTGTTTTCACGCACCTCTCATACCTTCACGTATATCGTCGTGTTTTCGCTCACCTCCTATAGCTTCCCCTATATCACTGTGGTTTTGCGCACCACTCATACCTTCCCCTATATCGTTGTATATTCGCACACCTCGCATAGATTCACCTCCACCACTATGTTTTCGCATACCTCTCAAACCTTCTCCATATATCGCCATGCTTTCACACACCTCCCATAGCTTCCCCTATATCACTGTGTTTTCATGCACCTCTCATACCTTCCCCAATATCGCCGTGCTTTCGTGCACCTCTCATAGCTTCCCATATATCGCTGTAGTTTTGTACACGTCTCATACCTTCCCCTATATTGTTGTGTTTTCGCACACCTCTCAGACCTTCTACTATATCGAAGATTTTTCATGCACCTCTCGTAGCTTCCTCTATATCGATATGTTTTCGCGCTCCACTCATACCTTCCACTATATTGCTGTGTTTTTGCGCACCTATCATAGCTTCCCGCTTATCACTGTCTTTTCATGCACCTCTCATACCTACCCCTATATCGCCGTTTTCACGCACCTTCCATAGTTTGCCATATATCGCTGTGTTTTCGCACACTTCTCCTACCTTCCCCTCTTTTGCTGTGTTATCGCACACTTCTCATAGCATCCCCTCTATTGCTGTGTTCTCGTGCACCTCTCATAGGTTTCTATAAGTTGCAATATTTTCGCGCACCTCTCATAGCTTCCCACAAATTGCTGTGTTTTCACGCACCTCTCATAGCTTCCCCTATGTCGCCGTGTTTTCACACACCTCGCATACCTTCCCCTTTCTTGCTCTGTTTCATGCACCTCGCAAAGATTCCCATATACCGCTGTGTTTTCGCGCACCTCTCATACCTTCCACTATATCGCTGTGTTTTCGCGCACCTCTCATTCCTTCACCTGTATCGCAGTGTTTTAACGCACCTCCCATACATTCCCCTATATCGCTGTGTTTTCGCGCACCTCTAATACCTTCCCCTATATCGCTGTGTTTTTGCTCACCTCTGATAGCTTTGCCTATATCGCCATGTTCTCACGCACCTCTCATACCTTCCCCTTTTTAACTGAGTTTTCGCTCATCTCTCATACCCTCCCCTATATCGACGTGTTCTCACGCACCTCTCATACCTTCACGTATATCGCCGTGTTTTTGCGCACCTCCCATAGCTTCCTCTACATAACTGTGTTTTCGTGCACCTCTCAAACCTTCCCCAATATCGCCGTGCTTTCGTGCACCTCTCATAGCTTCCCATATATCGCTGTGGTTTTGCGCACCTCATATACCTTCCCTTGTATCGCAGTGTTTTAACGCACCTCACATACATTCCCCTATATCGCTGTGTGTTCACGCAGCTCCCATAGCTTCCCCTATATCACTGTGTTTTCGTGCACCTCTCATACCTTCCCTTATATTGTTGTGTTTTTGCACACCTCTCATACCTTCCACTATATCGATATTTTTTAACGCACCTCTGGTAGCTTCCCCTATATCGATATGTTTTCGCGCAGCGCTCATACTTTCCCCTATATTGCCGTGTTTTTGTGCACCTCGCATAACTTCACCTCCATCACTATGTTTTCATGCACCTCTCATACCTTCACGTATATCACCGTGTTTTCGCGCACCTCCCATAGCTTCCCCTATATCACTGTGTTTTCGTGCACCTCTCATACCTTCCCCAATATTGCCGTGCTTTCGTGCACCTCTCATAGCTTCCCATATATCGCTGTAGTTTTGTACACGTCTCATACCTTCCCCTATATTATTGTGTTTTCGCACACCTCTCATACCTTCTACTATATCGATGTTTTTTCTCACACCTCTCGTAGCTTCCTCTATATCGATATGTTTTCGCGCTCCACTCATACCTTCCACTATATTGCTGTGTTTTTGCGCACATATCATAGCTTCCCGCTTATCACTGTCTTTTCATGCACCTCTCATACCTACCCCTATATCACCCTGTTTTCACGCACCTTCCATAGTTTGCCATATATCGCTGTGTTTTCACACACTTCTCCTACCTTCCCCTCTTTTGCTGTGTTATCGCACACTTCTCATAGCATTCCCTCTATTGCTGTGTTCTCGTGCACCTCTCATAGGTTTCTATAAGTTGCAATATTTTCGCGCACCTCTCATAGCTTCCCAAAAATCGCTGTGTTTTCACGCACCTCTCATAGCTTCCCCTATGTCGCCGTGTTTTCACACACCTCGCACACCTTCCCCTTTCTTGCTCTGTTTTAACGCACCTCTCATACATTCCCCTATATCGTTGTGTTTTCGCGCACCTCGCATAGCTTCCCCTATATCGTTGTTTTTTCACACACCTCTAATACCTTCTCCTATATCGCTGTGGTTTTGCGCACCTCTTATACCTTCCCTTGTATCGCAGTGTTTTAACGCACCTCCCATACATTCCCCAATATCGCCGTGCTTTCGTGCACCTCTCATAGCTTCCCTTATATCGCTGTAGTTTTGTGCACCTCTCATACCTTCCCCTATATTGTTGTGTTTTCGCACACCTCTCATACCTTCCACTATATCGATGTTTTTTCACACACCTCTCGTCGCCTCCCCTATATCGATATGTTTTCGCGCACCACTCATACCTTCCCCTATATCGCTGTTTTTGCTCACCTCTCACAGCTTTGCCTATATTGCCGTGTACTCGCGCACCTCTTATACCTTCACCTTTTTAACTGAGTTTTTGCTCATCTCTTATACCTTCCCCTATATCGTCGTGTTTTTGCGCATCTCCTATATCTTCCCCTATATCACTGTGTTTTCGTGCACCTCTCATACCTTCCCCTGTATCGCAGTGTTTTAACGCACCTCTCATACCTTCCCTTATATCGTTGTGTTTTCGCACACCTCTCATACCTTCCACTATATCGATATTTTTTCACGCACCTCTCGTAGCTTCCCCTATATCGATATGTTTTCGCGCAGCACTCATACCTTCCCCTATATCGCCATGTTTTCGTGCACCTCCCATAGAGTCCCCTATATCACTGTGTTTTCGTGCACCTCTCATAGCTTCCAATATATCGCTGTAGTTTTGTGCACCTCTCATACCTTCCCCTATATTGTTGTGTTTTCGCACACCTCTTATACCTTCCACTCTATCGATGTTTTTTCACGCACCACTCATACCTTCCCATATATCGCTGTGTTTTCGTGCACCTCTCATAGCTTCCCGCTTATCACTGTCTATTCATGCACCTCTCATACCTACCACTATATCGCCCTGTTTTCACGCACCTTCCATAGTTTGCCATATATCGCTGTGTTTTCGCACACTTCTCCTACCTTCCCTTCTTTTGCTGTGTTATCGCACACTTCTCATAGCATCCCCTCTATTGCTGTGTTCTCGTGCACCTCTCATAGGTTTCTATAAGATGCAATATTTTCGTGCACCTCTTATAGCTTCCCACAAATCGCTGTGTTTTCACGCACCTCTCATACCTTCCCCTATATCGCCGTGTTTTCACGCACCTCGCATAGATTCACCTACACCACTATGTTTTCGCACACCTCTCATAACTTCTCCATATATCGCCATGCTTTCACGCACCTCCCATAGCTCTCCCTATATTGCTGTGTTTACTCACACCTCTCATACCTTCCCCTTTCTCGCTCTGTTTTCATGCACCTCCCATAGCTTCCCATATATCACTGTTTTCTCGTGCACCTCTAATACCTTCTAATATATCGCTGTGTTTTCGCGCACCTCTCGTAGCTCCCCCTACATTGATGTGTTTTCGGGCACCTCTCATAATTTCCCTGATACTGTTGTGTTTTCGCGCATCTCGCATATCTTCCCCTATATCGTTGTGTTTTCGTGCACCTCTCATACCTTCCCCTATATTGCTGTTTTTCCTCACCTCTCACAGCCTTGCCTATATTGCCGTGTACTTGCGCACCTCTCATACCTTCCCCTTTGTAGCTGAGTTTTTGCTCATCTGTTATACCTTCCCCTATATCGCCGTGTTTTCGCGCATCTCCTATATCTTCCCATATATCACTGTGTTTTCGCGCACCTCTCATACCTTCCCCTGTATCGCAGTGTTTTAACGCACCCGCCATACATTCCTCTATCTCACTGTGTTTTCACTCACCTCACATAGCTTCCCCTATATCGTGTTTTCGCGCACCTCTAATAACCTTCCCCTATATCACTGTGTTTTTGCTCACCTCTGATAGCTTTGCCTACATCGCCATGTTCTCACACACCTCTCATACCTTACCCTTTTTAACTGAGTTTTCGCTCATCTCTCATACCTTCCCCTATATCGACGTGTTTTCACGCACCTCTCATACCTTGACGTATATTGCCGTGTTTTCGCGCTCCTCCCATAGCTTCCCCTATATCACTATGTTTTCCTGCACCTCTCAAACCTTCCCCAATATCGCCGTGCTTTCGTGCACCTCTCATAGCTTCTCATGTATCACTGTGGTTTTGCATACCTGTCATACCTTCCCCTGTATCGCAGTGATTTAACGCACCTCCCATACATTCCCCTATATCGCTGTGTTTTCACGCACCTCTCATACCTTCCCTTATATCGTTGTGCTTTCTCACGCCTCTCATCCCTTCCCCTATCTCGCTCTGTTTTCATGCACCTCCTATAGATTCCCATATATCGCTGTGTTTTCGCGCACCTCTTATACCTTCCACTATATCGCTGTGTTATCGCGCACCTCTAGTAGCTTCCCCTATATTGATGTGTTTTCGGGCACCTCTCATAATTTCCCTGATATCGCTGTGTTTTCGCGCATCTCGCATAGTTTCCCCGATATCGTTGTGTTTTTGCTCACCTCTCACAGCTTTGCCTATATCGCCATGTTCTCACGCACCTCTCATACCTTCCCCTTCTTAACTGAGTTTTCACTCACCTCTCATACCTTCCCCTATATCGACGTGTTTTCACGCACCTCTCATACCTTCATGTATATCGTCGTGTTTTCGCCCACCTCCCATAGCTTCCCCTATATCACTGTGGTTTTGCGCACCTCTCATACCTTCCCCTATATCGTTGTGTATTCGCACACCTCTCATACCTTCCACTATATCGATGTTTTTTCACGCGCCTCTCGTAGCTTCCCCTATATCGATATGCTTTCGCGCACCTCTCATAGCTTCCCCTATATTGCCGTGTTTTCGTGCATCTCTCATAGGTTCCCTTATATCGTTGTGTTTTCGCGCACCTCTCATACCTTACCCTATATCGCTGTGTTTTGCTCACCTCTCACAGCTTTGCCTATATTGCCATGTACTCGCGCACCTCTCATAACTTCCCGTTTTTAGCTGAGTTTTTGCTCATCTCTTATAACTTCCCCTATATCGCCGTGTTTTCGCGCATCTCCTATATCTTCCCCTATATCACTGTGTTTTTGCGCACCTCTCATACATTCCCCTGTATCGCAGTGTTTTAACGCACCTCCCATACATTCCCCAATATCGCCATGTTCTCATGCACCTCTCATACCTTCCCCTTTTTAACTGAGTTTTCGCTCGTCTCTCATACCTTCCCCTATATCGACGTGTTTTCACGCACCTCTCATACCTTCACGTATATCGCCGTGTTTTCCCACGCCTCCCATAGCTTCCCCTGTATCACTGTGGTTTTGCGCACCTCTCATACCTTCCCCATATCGATATTTTTTCACGTACCTCTCGTAACTTCCCCTATATCGATATGTTTTCGCGCAGCACTCATACATTCCCCTATATCATTGTGTTTTCGCGCACCTCCCATAGCTTCCCCTACAATGATGTGTTTTCGGGCACCTCTCATAATTTCCCTGATATCGCTGTGTTTTCGCGCATCTCGAAGAGTTTCCCCTATATCACTGTGTTTTCGTGCACCTCTCATACCTTCCACAATATCGCCGTGCTTTCATGCATCTCTCATAGCTTCCCATATATTGCTGTAGTTTTGTGCACGTCTCATACCTACCACTATATCGATGTTTTTTCACGCGCCTCTCGTAGCTTGTCCTATATCGATATGCTTTCGCGCACCTCTCATACCTTCCCCTATATTGCCGTGTTTTATCGCACCTCTCATAGATTCCCCTATATCGTTGCGTTTTCGCGCACCTCTCATACCTTACCTTATATCGCTGTGTTTTTGCTCACCTCTCACAGCTTTGCCTATATTGCCATGTACTCGCGCACCTCTCATATCTTCCCCTTTTTAGCTGAGTTTTTGCTCATCTCTTATAAGTTCCCCTATATCGCCGTGTTTTCGCGCATCTCCTATATCTTACCCTATATCACTGAGTTTATGAGCACCTCTCATACATTCCCCTGAATCGCAGTGTTTTAACGCACTTCCCATACATTCCCCAATATCGCCATGTTCTCACGCACCTCCCATACCTTCCCCTTTTTAACTGAGTTTTCGCTCGTCTCTCATACATTCCCCTATATCGCCGTGTTTTCGCACGCCTCCCATAGCTTCCCCTATCTCGCTCTGTTTTCATGCACCTCCCGTAGATTCCCATATATCGCTGTGTTTTCGTGCACCTCTTATACCTTCCACTATATCGCTGTGTTATCGCGCACCTCTAGTAGCTTCCCCTATATTGATGTGTTTTCGGGCACCTCTCATAATTTCCCTGATATCGCTGTGTTTTCGCCCATCTCGCATAGTTTCCCCGATATCGTTGTGTTTTTGCTCACCTCTCACAGCTTTGCCTATATCGCCATGTTCTCACGCACCTCTCATACCTTCCCCTTCTTAACTGAGTTTTCGCTCACCTCTCATACCTTCCCCTATATCGACGTGTTTTCACGCACCTCTCATACCTTCATGTATATCGCCGTGTTTTCGCCCACCTCCCATAGCTTCCCCTATATCACTGTGGTTTTGCGCACCTCTCATACCTTCCCCTATATCGTTGTGTTTTCGCACACCTCTCATACCTTTCACTATATCGATGTTTTTTCACGCACCTCTCGTAGCTTCCCCTATATCGAAATGTTTTCGTGCACTACTCATACCTTGCCCTATATCGCTGTGTTTTAAAGCACCTCTCACAGCTTCCCGCTTATCACTGTCTTTTCAT